>NC_062251.1:55000-356060 GCF_905475465.1 Pieris napi | reverse complement strand
ATTAATTATTAATTAATTATATTTAAAAAAAATAAAGAAAGCCAAAGAAGTATAACTTCTTACGCGCGTACGTAAGTACACGCACCCTTTTTTGAAGTTATACTTCTTTAGGCGCGTTATGAAAAATTTATGAGAGTGAAATTTTACGATGCGCGCGCACCTGTGACACAAAATTGGGAGTGTGATTATAGCGTGCGCGAGTGAGATAGGAATAAGACAATCTACAAGTAAAAAGAAAAAGAATATGCGTGAAGTTCGAAGATCGCAAATTTTGAATGACTATATTCCATAATGACATTTGTCATTTACCTTTTAACAAATAAAGGAGTTTTAATTATTTTGTCAAAGAAATTTAGCAATGCTTTTTCACAAAGACCTATTGTTACTTAGTTAAAAGGTTATGAACCATACCTAGTTATTAAATTGAATGAATAATATAATAAAATAATAAATAATAATTATTATTAATATTAATTGATTATTGAATAATATACTAATAATGAAATATTATTAAGTTATTAACGTTAAATATTTATTATTATTTATTTAATATTTAAAATAAAATAAAGAAAGCCAAAGAAGTATAACTTCTTACGCGCGTACATAAGTACACGCACCCTTTTTTTTTTTATTCAGCCAGTAAATGATATGATGAAATAAATTTTGATGATACATTGCACAATAGTACAAAACAGTCCGGTGCACTTCCAGGGTTCAAACGCACTTTGTCGCTTTATCTACTATATAAAAATAAGTCGGGTTTTCCTTCCTGACGCTATAACTCCAGAACGCACGAACCGATTTCCACGGTTTTGCATTCGTTGGAAAGGTCTCGGGCTCCGTGAGATTTATAGTAAAGAAAATTCAAAAAATCAACAGAAAAGCGGGATCACCAAACGAAATATTACATAAAACAAAGCCATCTGGTGGCGAAACGGAGTTCGCCGGGTTTGCTAGTTACATCTAAATTGTTTTAGCAATTCAGACTCAGTTATCAGAATATATTTGCGAGAGTTTGAATAAATGATTAAGGCCCTATCCCAGCACGAATTGCTGTGTCAGTGTCTCGGAGTGGACTGCGGGGCGCAGTGGAGAGCTGGAGCACTGAAGCGCGCCGGCCCGTAATAACAGTTAGTTATGTAGAACATTAAATTAATGTAAATTTTTTTCTGTAATTACTTGGCTTGCGATAAAATATATCGTGTAAATTTCAAAATCATGTTCTATATAAACATTTTCGTCATAAAATGAATTCAAAGTGTAAAAAATTGGCTATGTTTGGATTTTATTGTATCGAGCGAAGTTTTTTATTTTTATTTATTAATTCCTTATTTCCCTTATTTTTAACAGTAACTTAATAATAACTTAACACATAATATAACCCTAACAAGTAAAAACTTAAAAACCTAAACAATTTTATAACGGCTAAATACTTATTACGTAACAAGTCTAAATTTCCAGAAGCCATTAAAATTTGTCCAGACTTAACTCCAGCTCAGCAAAAATATTTGCAAAATTTAAAAGATGAACTAGTGCGACGTCAGGCTGCGGGAGATACTGACATCACTATTAAATACAGATCTGGAATACCCACTATTACCAAAATGTCTCCAAAAAACTCGAAGTAACAAATACAACCAAACGCCTCAACACAGATACAAATACCTATGAAGTTTTGCAAAACCATAATCAGCTACAACCACACAAGTCACGCTTATCGTTTTTATACCTTAATGCTAGGAGTATCCGAGCAAAAGGCAAATTTAATGAACTCAAATGCATTTTAAAAACAATTTCTAAAACTGTTCATATCGTACTCATTACAGAAACATGGATCACTAATGAAACTCAGGCCCAAGAGATGAGTCTACCAAACTATACTCATTATTTCAATTATAGATCGGATTCTAGAGGTGGTGGAGTCTCAACTTATGTCCATAACAGTATTAGACATAGTTTGTCGTAGTCAACATATAAAGATGGCAACAACTACCTATGGGTCAAATTAGACAGATATGCCACCGAAATTGGACTTGTGTATAATCCTGGAGATACAAACTTCTCAAAGTTTTTGGAAGAACTTCGCTTGCAACTAAGAGAAAGAAAGAGGGCTGTAGTCTTTGGGGATTTTAATATAGATCTAGTGAAAAAGAATGAAAAACAAACTAAGCAGTATATGGATGTAATGGACGAGGCTGGATAATAACATCATAAATAAAATTAGGAAAAAATATTGTACACGTGACTCGAAAACACGTAAATCAATAATCGACCACGTGTGCTCAAATTTAAGAAGTGACCGTTTTCATATGGCATATATTGAGACAGGAATGTCCGACCATAGGCAACTTTATATCGAGTTAAAAAAATCCAAAGCCCCGCAGTTAATATACTCTGAATATGAAGCCATTGACTATGCTAAATTTAACAAACTATTCACGACCTACAATTTAGATGTAGCAACACTTGATTATTCTTTACTAGAAGATACGATTAAGGACTGTGTAAGGAAATGCAAACAAGTAAAGAAAAAGATACTTAATCCACCTCAGAAAGATTGGATAAGTGGAGAAGTCATTAGTGCAATTCACTTTAGAAACCAATTATGGGCTGAACTGAAAAAAGATCCTACAAATATTGTTGTTCAAGCACAATATACTACTACAAGAGATACGGTCAAAAGGAAAATAAGGGAAACTAAAGATAATTACTTCTCCAACGAATTTATTAAACACGCTAAAAACCCTAAAAAAATGTGGAGTCTAATAAATAAATTGGCTAGTAACAAGCTAAATAAAGATTGCACACCTTCCAAACTTATTATAGACACTAAAGAGTTAACTCAAACAACCGATATTTGTGCTGCTTTTAATACATACTTTTCTACCATAGGGCTAAAACTAGCCAATGAAATACCAACACAATTTCACATTAATTTTACACTAGCACTTCCTCAAAGTCTTAACTCTGAACTATCTAACTTTAATCCATGCACAACACTTGAAATCACTAATATAATAAAAACACTAAACACGAATTGTAGTAGTGGAATAGATGGGATCAATACTAAAACAATAAAATGCGTAGTTGATGATATTTCTGAATATCTCTCGATCTGCTTTAATAAGCTGCTGCATAATGGTGAATTTCCGGATTCTCTTAAAAAGGCCAGAGTTGCTCCTATCCATAAATCTGGCCCCAAAACCGAACCCGGCAATTACAGACCAATATCTATTCTACCTACAATATCAAAAATATTAGAAAAGATTATTTACTCACGACTTGACACTTACTTGCAAACTAACAATTTCATTTTTAAACGCCAATATGGTTTTAGATCAAAAAGCAGCACTTTATCAGCCACAGCCGATCTCGTTAGCGACATAAAACAAAATATTGACTCTAAGAAAATGGTGCTGGGTGTCTTTATTGATCTGAAAAAAGCGTTTGACACCGTAAGCCACAACTTATTGCTTAAAAAATTAGAATGCATAGGAATAAAAGATCGTGCACTAAAATTATTCAAATCATATCTATCAAACAGAACCCAGATAGTAAAAATAGGTAATGCTCAAAGTTCAGAAATACCAATAACATGCGGCGTCCCACAAGGATCTATATTAGGTCCATTGTTATTTTTAATATATATTAACAACATTCACGAACTCGGTTTACACGGCCGAATCACTCTCTACGCTGATGACACCTGCTTATTTTACTTTGGTTCAAATATCCAGACTATGGTTGCTCAAGCTCAATCAGACCTAAATGTTCTATCTTCTTGGTTTCAACAAAATCTTCTAACAATTAATATTTCAAAAACATCTTATGTAATATTCAAGGCAACAAATAAACTCATTCCTATCTTTCAACCGCTTAAAGTTCAAGACGTTGAAATCAATAACAAAAAATGGGAGAAATATCTGGGTCTTAGAATGGATACAAATTTAAAATGGAACTTTCATATATCACACATAATTACCAAACTAAAATCACTTATAGGCAGATTTTGGTCAATATCTAAATGCATTCCGCAATCTGTACGTCATTTGATCTATAATTGTTTAGTCAAGCCACATTTCATATACCTAATTGAAATATGGGGTACAGCATGCAAAAACAAAATTTCTACAATACAAACACTACAAAATAAATTAATAAAAGCACTATTCAGATACAATTTTTTAACACCTACTAATAAAATCTACCAAGAAACTAAAATTATGACGATTAAACAACTATATGTTTATAGCACCTGTATCCTTATTAAAAAAATTTTAAATAACTCTCTACATAGTAACTTATCATTTAATAAAATCAAATACACCACTACACGCAATACTCGTCGAGCGAGTTTGCTTATCTTGCCAAAGCCGCGCACAAATTATTTAAAGAGATCTATTAGGTATGAGGGTGTGCAATTGTTTAATCGGTTGCCGTCTAAGCTTCGTAACATTAGCGTGATTGATCAATTCAAAAGGGCATTAAAGACACACATCAGAATGGGCCCATTAGACTAGAATTGGGCTAGCTGATGGCGACGTGTATCTCGTTTGTATATACTTAATATTAAATTTCTCATGTAAATAAAAAAAATAATTTTTGTAATGAGAAATAAAGTTCTTTAAACATTAAACATTATAACTAATTATAAATAATGAAATTCTTGTGAATTCAGCCAGTGTGCAACTAAATATATCCGTCTCACAAGCAATAGTGTTTAGGGTGCGCAAAACACGCGTAAATGGTGCTTCTCTAAGTAAGTTCGTCCGCGCCCGAGGCAATGCCAGCAATTTATTGCGACCGCTAACCCCGCCGAGTGTGATTATTTGGCACACGCAGCCCCAGTCTTTCCAATATTTCCGCATTATAGATTTTACCTCTAAGGATCTTAAAAAAATATAACGTAAGTTATAGATAGTAAGGTCCCTCCTTACCTCTAACTTGTTGTATCCAACCATGCCCAAGACAAACAAAGTTGGATACATTATTGGGTAACCACCCATTAGAGAATATTTTTTTCTTGTGGGTTAGTTAGTTATTTAAATCGTGTTTCGATCTTTCAAAATGGATACATAAACCACTCAACTCCATCATATATTTACTCCATTCCTACTTCGAGAAATGATGACGAAAAATTTAAAGGAACAATGTACTTTTTTGGAGCGACCATATAGGTCCTTAATAGTTTAAATCAATAAAAGGCCAATAAATAGTTATAAACATTTATTATAATTTAAAAAATATAAATTACAATTAAAAATTTGCTACTTAACCTGGTAACATGCATAAAAATGCGCAATAAAATTTATCGATTTAAAATGTTAAAATAATGTACTATAAACTGGGATACATTGTTCAGACAGGCCATGTGTCGTGTATGTGTTAACGTAAAATTTTAAACACCGTTAGATTGTAATCTATCTCGCGAGATTATAAACTGTCGAAAGATTGTGAACCTCAGCGTACTGCTTACAATTTAACGTATTATTATTCGGTAGATTGTACTACACTAACTTAGTTATCATTCAAACTTCTTTGGTCAATTACAGATTAATTTTACTTCCCAACAATTTCATATAACTACCCAATAATAATACCTTAAATTGTAAGCAGTTCGTTGAGGTTCACAATCTTTCGACAGTTTACAATCTCGCGAGATATATTACAATCTAACGGTTTTTACAATTTTACGGTGACATATGCATGCGCAGGGACAGAAGTCCCCTACTCCATACGAATTCAATGGCGATAGAAAAATACAATACACCACCTGATGCTCAAGTGTAACCCCAGATACTAACCTGCCCTTTTCGGCTTCTCAAGTATTACGTAAGCAGATATACTGCAAATATAATAATACACCCCCGCCCCCCCCCTCTTGTCAGCAAAAGTAAGCAAAGCTCTCAAAAACAATAGAAAATGTATTTCGTTTTCAAGCATAGACAATCTGTGGGACAATCAAAAAAGTAAATACTGTTGACGTAATCACCAAATAAGAAAATCAAAGAACCCTCCCCCCCTCCCCCTTATAGTGCTTACGTAATACTTGAAGGGCCTCTTAGGGCAAATTTTATATATAAAATGATTTTTATCTTAAATTTAATTCAAAATTTTAATTAAAGGTTTAAAACATTTGAATTCTATATAAGTACACATGAGGAATGAAAATTACAATGGAGATCATGGTTAACTAAAACTGCGTCGGTATTCTGTAAATAGCGATTCCATCTAAAAAAATACGCACGTACCTCCCTTTTATATAACGGTAGATGTTGTAAGAGTATTCACGTATAACGCGCTTTTATGACGCCATATAACGCGTTATGTACAAATGATACACGTTTAACTTTTCATTAATGGGGAATTAAATCGAATATCAAGATAAAACTGTTGGACGAAATAAGTACAAATCATTATAAATGAAAGTATAGAAATATAACACGCAATCCCCGCGTTACATGACGGAATACCAATCGCGTAATATAAGAGTACCGTGTTATAAGGTTTACTGTAGTTATTCAAGAGAAGAGCGTACTGATTCCGCAAAGGCCGGCAACGCATTACTTCTGGCAATGTGACTGTCCATGGGCAATATTACTACTTAAATCAGGTGAGCCTTTTGCCCGTTTGCCCCCTGTTATATTAGAACAATATGATTTCACAGTTTCTAGATAGTTCTCTCGATATCGGTTGGAATCGCTATACGAATACCAGCACCCTTAACAGATAAAAGATAGGAGATTATCCTTTATATAATTAACGGAATGTATAATTCGTTGTAAATTAAAACCGATTTCAAAATGAACTGGAGTTATGTAAATAAAAATTAAATAACATGTATAAGTAGCCATTGACAACCTTCCAGCTTCATCAGAGTAGAAGCCAGTATAAGTGATGATATGGAATATCCAAAACCTTCTGCATCTGATAACTTTCTAACCTTAAAATTTGCTATTAGTTTCACAATATCGCTTGCCCCGAAGAACAAAGTCGTAAAGCACTACGACTGGTTTATAGTTTTCTCATTTAATGAATTTTTGCAAAACATTTTATTATAAATAAAAGTTTGTGCAATGTTAGTAATACTTAGCTAATATTACTTTCCTGGAATAGATCGATGATATATTTAGTTTACACTGTAATTTTACCAAAAAATCATAAAGTTATATACATATATTTGTATATGTAATGTACGGGTAGGATATAGAAATACGTCGCCTGATACGATACTGATTATGTAGGTATCTTGATTGGAAGTATTTTTTGGCTACCGGAGTTGCGTCTATAAAAAAATGAGATACAATTTGTGTATTGTATTGAAATTCGTTAAACGAAACGTACATTTCATACTTTTCTCCTAATTATTATAATATTTCAAGCAAGTATTCCAAAACATGTGAAACGAAACTCAAACCGCTTTTATGAATGTAGATTTTGACAGAAATTCAATCCGTTGCTTTCAAGTTTACGTGAATGTGTAGAACGTTGGTTTTATTTGGATTTTTTGGAAACTTGGCTATTACTCCAGTCAAATTACGAAATAAATAAACATGAGCGAACACAGTTTGGGGATTTTGAGGATCGATAGGGGGGTGTATTCTGAGCATAAATTCCAATTTGAGGGGTTGTACTGAGGTCAGCTCAAGGTCATTTCGATGGAAACGCGTTTAATTCGATATCTCGAGAATGGTTAGTGTTAGGCGAAAAATTGTAGAGACCTTTTCTTTTCCTAACTAAATTTACTAACTTTTTTATTTGAAACTTTTTTTTATAACATTAATATTTTTCAAGTTATTACTCCCGCAAGGCAGAAATTTTACTTTTTTTTCAATTTTTCGTCGTTTTCTCCCCAACCATTCAATTTTATTAAATTTTACTGATCATCGAAGTGTAGATCTTTTAATTATGAACAATTTTGTTCTTAAACTTTTTTCCGTAATGCCAATACCTTCGGAGTTATAGATTACTTTACCGAGTGAAATCCGCGCCACTGTCGCAATATAAAAAGGTCAATCGATTAAACTACATATTTAAAAATTAGGTATTTAATTTAGGTAAATTTGGGTAAGAAGTAAATTAAAAATTAAAACTGTTTCACACATTTATTGATAGAAAAATACTTTATAAAATTCGGAATATTAAGCACCCGAGGTCGATGGAAGTGATTCGTGAATATTCGTGGTCCTGACGGTATCGGGGCATACGTCATCCTCGTCCATTGCGTCAAGATCATCATCGTCGATAACGTTCGCGACATTCGAACAATAGTTCTCTTGGAAATTGGTGCAAATCACTGAGCAAAAGAGGCCGGCCTTTCTGCATCCGCACGCTTTGCCGCATTTGGTTTTGCATTTGCACGCAATCGATCTCAGTTAATTATTAATCATAATATATGATTAATAATGATAATTAATCAGTAATTATTAGCCGATAGCGATGTCATTGAAACCAGCTCCGGATAATTACGAAAGGACGACGTATGCCCCGATACCGTCAGGACCACGAATATTCACGAATCACTTCCATCGACCTCGGGTGCTTAATATTCCGAATTTTATAAAGTATTTTTCTATCAATAAATGTGTGAAACAGTTTTAATTTTTAATTTACTTCTTACCCAAATTTACCTAAATTAAATACCTAATTTTTAAATATGTAGTTTAATCGATTGACCTTTTTATATTGCGACAGTGGCGCGGATTTCACTCGGTAAAGTAATCTATAACTCCGAAGGTATTGGCATTACGGAAAAAAGTTTAAGAACAAAATTGTTCATAATTAAAAGATCTACACTTCGATGATCAGTAAAATTTAATAAAATTGAATGGTTGGGGAGAAAACGACGAAAAATTGAAAAAAAAGTAAAATTTCTGCCTTGCGGGAGTAATAACTTGAAAAATATTAATGTTATAAAAAAAAGTTTCAAATAAAAAAGTTAGTAAATTTAGTTAGGAAAAGAAAAGGTCTCTACAATTTTTCGCCTAACACTAACCATTCTCGAGATATCGAATTAAACGCGTTTCCATCGAAATGACCTTGAGCTGACCTCAGTACAACCCCTCAAATTGGAATTTATGCTCAGAATACACCCCCCTATCGATCCTCAAAATCCCCAAACTGTGTTCGCTCATGTTTATTTAACCCGTTTTTAGCCATAATTTGACTGGACTATATTTTTTACAATCGAGGTAGTTGTAGTATTATTTTAAATCCGTAGTCGCGGAGGCTTGATTAAAATGCCTGTGCTTTGTTACGCAAGGGTTAAGGGGCTGCATTTCCGGTAGCGCCGGAACTGTCTAAAAAACCTATTATTATCTATTGTTAGGTTAGGTTAGATTTATTTTGTTTTTTTTATTTTCTTTAAAATAACTGTTTCCCGCTCGTGGGAGTGGAGGACCTTGCGACGTTCCCCGGGGCAAGAGGTATATAAACTTGAACCATTTGGCTGTCATAACACTTTTTTCATATTAAAATCGTTCTCGCTTTATACATAATTTAAGTTAAAAAAATGAAGTCGGTTTAAAAAATAAATCTAAAAATAAATTATCACATATCTCACTCACAAAACGACAACAAACTTTAATATTTGACCTAAAACAAATGGCGCGAACCAAGTTGTCACCACAGATAATGCGATTCAAATAAAACGTTATAGGCTATAGCTGATGACATTTGACACGACTATGAAACAATTAATAACATTGTCTATGAATTTTGATAAGGTGTTAAATGTTGTCTATGTAAAGGCCACCTACATAAACTTTAGGGTATATATTACGTAATTATTTGTAGAAAATCGATTGGGACCTACGTATTGCAAAACGTGCGGGGATTGTTAATATTATTTTCGACTTTCCAGTACTTTACTTCGGTATAGAGTCACTGGGTGATCACTAAACGTTTTACTATTGGCTACAGAAAAACGTTACAGCGCGTTACATGGGGGGGAGGGGGTAAAGAATCTTCAAAAAAATTGTTAAGTTTAAAAGGCTATGCTGTTCATTGGACGGCCAATTAAGCTATTTGGCTGCGACTCATATATACAAATCTATAAGGTACTTCCCCGGAAAACTCCACAAATTAGACGAAGATCCTAGCTTTTATTTGAATCGCATTATACCAAGTACCCTCAAGTTGCAAAATTTGAGGGTACTAAATTTAAATCCATTTATCTTCCTTCTTCAGCAGCGGTGACGTTTCCTCCTTTTCCTTCACCGGACTTATGTCCGGTTTACCGTTAAAATATTTGACATTTGACGTCGAAACAATGTATGGAACGCCCGCGTTGTCCGAACTGAGGGGGTTGTAGTATTGCCGGTAACAAAATGTCGATACTGACAGACCAAGTATTGATCCGACTAGTACATCTAAAATTTAAATACATATTAGTGGCGCTACCACCTTTTTAGGTCTGGGCCTCAGATTTCTGTATGTTTCATGATTTGTCAATCTAATTGGCAAGTAGGTGATCAGCCTTTTGTGCCTGATACAAAAATAATCAAGAGGAACTTTTGAGGTCTGGCCCTCAGATTTCTGTATCTGTTTCATGATTTGTCAATCTATTTGGCAAGTAAGTGATCAGCCTCCTGTGCCTGACACAAAAATAATCAACAGGCACTACAACCTTTTTAGGTCTGGGCCTCAGATTTCTGTATGTTTCATGATTTGTCAATCTAATTGGCAAGTAGGTGATCAGCCTTTTGTGCCTGACACAAAAATAATCAAGAGGCGCTACAACCTTTTTAGGTCTGGGCCTCAGATTTCTGTATGTTTCATGATTTATCAATCTACTTGTCAAGTAAGTGATCAGCCTCCTGTGCCTGACACAAATAATCAAGAGGCGCTACAAGCTTTTTAGGTCTGGGCCTCAGATTTATGTATGTTTCATGATTTGTCAATCTAATTAGCAAGTATCAGTGATCAGTCTCCTGTGCCTGACACAAAAAATAAATCAGTGGTGCTACAACCTTTTTAGTCCATCTAATTGGCAAGTAGGTGATCAGCCTCTTGTGCCTGACACGTGTTGACTTTTCGGCTCTAAGGCAAGTTTTCCTCACGATGTTTTTCTTCACCGTTCGAGCAAATGTTAAATGCGCACATAGAAAGTTTATTGGTGCACAGCCGGAGATCGAACCTACGACCTCAGGGATGAGAGTCACACACTGAAGCCACTAGACCAACACTGCTCTTGACAAAAAATATATCCGTTCACCATAAGAATATTTCTAATATATGTCCAGCTATGTCACCCACGGCTGATCACCCCTTGATAAAACATAAATCAATATGTATATATTAATATATAATGTAGTATCAACCTCACCTTGCCAATGATGGTGATAATCGCATGTACGCGACAACGCGATACAAGATGCGAGTACCAAAGGTGCTAACGTCACTGAGACCCGAACCCCCGACCCTCTGCCACGGGACAACACTCCCAAACGGCCACAGAGCCATAAAGACGCTATACCCAGAGAGCAGAACGACACTGAAAATAAAAATGTATGCGTGTACTAGTGTACACACGTAAGAAGTGAAACTTCTTTATGACCTTATTTTTCGAAAAATTATCTACTATATGCAACTTTACAGAAATTGGTTAAATAAAGTTAACTTAGATAAAGTTTAACAAAAGGCTTTTATTATCATAGACATGAATACAAATACAATTATTTCATTTTACCTTATTCCTACTAAGATTATTAAAGAATTTAATTAATTGTAATAGAATTATTACTATCATTGTTATCGTTATTACATATTTTTGTTATTAATTGCTTCGGATCTCTTCGGATCAAGCAACAACAAGAAAAAGATGGCGCGTAACCGAAAAACGTGACGATTTGCTGCAAAATTTCTCCTATACGTCGATAAAGAAGTTTCACTTCAAAAATTTGTGACCGTGTATTGATCACATATGAGAGCGAAGAACTATTTAGTGCCAGACACGATTTTAGGCTCGTAACCAAAATTTGCGATTCCTTCAAGTCACTAATATACTGCTACGAGTAGCTAAAACTATTCACTATTCACTGGTAAAACAATTATTTACTACGTAATAGATACGACCATATCCCAAAGACTAGCCAATAAAATTTTATTATTCATTGTATTAGTGGTCATACTTATTCAATAAGATTACGCCGAATATAGTATGACAATATGCTCGCAACTAGAATATGGCTAATGAATGAAGATAATAGAATTATTTGAAAACTTTCGGATGGCAACACAGAATGTCATTGAATTTCTTAGGTTAGTATGATTTATGTGTCTTGATACTTCATGCAATTACTCATTTTTATTATATTATATATTTTTTCCGAATAGTTAACAGGTAGGTATAATTGCCTAAACTTTTGATTTTTTGGATTCTGATTTTGATTATTCCGAATAAAGTTGTATTTTATAATAAATATAGTTTAAGTTTTCCATGCAATGCTAGTCATTTTAAGTATTAATAGTAAAATACTAAATACGTATTGTATTTAATTTCATAGAAATACAGTTACTATCAATGTAAATAAAATCAAGTAAGTTTAATCCGCAAAATATTTCTAACTTTTAGGGATACCATACTAAAATTTTTTGAATTTTCCACGCTTTTTCGTTATCTTCTTTCATTAGCCAGACTCTAAAGAATTATATTAATCACTCTCTCATACTCTAATATTCAAATAAAACATTCTATAGTCTGTAGTTCAACCATAAATAACTTCTTCAACGAGTCTAAACGTGGATCTATGGTATTATTTGCGTTTCGACTGCTTTTCAGCAACTTTGGAGAATCAGAATTAAATATTCGTTCCACCATTTATTTATTTATTCACAAAAATACATACACTTACAGTACTAAACCAATACGATATTGATTTGAAGTGAAACTTCTTTAGGCGCATGAGGGTAAATTTTTTACGGATGAAACGAAATAAAAATAATATTAGCGTCACGGAAGATGGGCAGCGTTTTTGTCGAAGGAAAGGGAGAGAGCGATTGAGACCGAGAGAGAGTGAAAAGGGTGACCTTATAGAAATTCTATTTTTAAAATTAAAATTTCGTAAAGATAATTTATGAAATATTAGTATTTTATATTTTATGCAAAATAGTTTATTGAAATCTCAAATGACGAATTGTAGATTAAAATGCCACGTGTTTTTATAATCGAAGAAATAAATTTATTATTTGTATTAATTTTCAACACTTTCAATATTTTAATGTCAATTAAATTCATTAAATTCCTAATATCTTCCATTTCCTCTCACTCTAAGTCTCGGAAATCTAGAGTTTTAGATTTGTATAAATATGAACAAGACTTAAAAATTTGTTTGCCAAAGAAGTTTCACTTCTGACATGTGTACTTTGTTTTTATAGAACAGGGCAGGAGGCTCATCTGATGTTGTCATACCACCCGTAGACAATTAATGCCAGAAGGCTCGGATGCGTTGCCGGCCTTTTAAGAATTGGTTTTCTTGAAGGACCCTTAGTCGAATTGGTAGTGTTTAGTATACCTATTCAGGACTGGCACACACTACAAAATAAGAAGTACAGAAATAAGAAAGAAAACATTAATATTGATGGACTGTCCTATTGCAAAAAGAAATATCCAGGTGTACTTACAACTGCTGTGCCCACTGGGAAATGACTTCCTTCCTTCCATAATATCAGCTGGATCTCCTGTACATTCAAGATTTGGAGATTCTAATCCATCTGGGTAGCATCGGTAGAAGAAATCTGGGCGTGGTCGACCTGAAAGTTATTCCTAGTAACATTATAAATATATATTCTACTTTAAAAACTATTTCAAAAGAATCTGGCTTAAAATAACTTTAGTCATATAGGTAAACAAGTACACTTATTGACGTTAAATAGATTCTAAATTTACATTTACTACCAGTTCGCAAGTCAAGAGCGTAGAGCGGGCGAGAAGAACTGGCAAGAAACGCCGCCACTCTTTTTAATCGCCCAGTTTTAAGTCATACAAATTGTTTGAACTGGAGCAAACCAAACTAGAGAGAGAGAGTTAATATTTTTACACGCTTTATATTAGCTTCACCTGTATGTATGTATGTATGTATGTAACCGACTCCTTCGGACTCGATTTTGACCCACATTAAACGGACAGATTCAATTCAAACTTTGTACACTTATAAAGAATCAGCGACAATATAATAATTTCATAGGTTTATCTCGAAAAAACAATGAAATTTTTTTTAAGTCCACAAAGTGCTTTAAAAGCGTGTTTAAAAAACACGCTTTTAAAGCACATCAAACTAAAAAGTGAAAAATAGTTCCTAATTTAGGCTGAAAATGGTAATGAACAAAAAATACTGGTTTTATTAATAATTGAAATAAATGATTTGACTTTTGCAGGGCATTGCTAGTTAGTGGTTACTAAAACAATTGACTATAGAATATTGCATATCCTTTAAGCATTCAAATAACATTTCTTTAGCAAAGAGCGTTGGAACCATTCAGGTTTAAAGACATTTTTTTGAAGTGAAAACTTCTTTAGCGGCGTTGTACACTTTTTGGAATGGGTAAAAAATGTTAAACTCGCGTCAGGACACGTGACCTGATCGAAAATTCGTAAGACGGATGGAGAGTAGACAGCTGGCGCGGCGTATTTAATGTAATATAAATTGTCATGTTTGTGTACGATAGCGCAATAAATAAATATTGTATTCTACCACATAAATGATAGTACTTTTATACTGATAATTAAAGCAATTCGTGCAAAATTATTCCCCAACCATTCCAAAATATCAACGTTAATATTCAAGTTTTAACTTCTGCCGGCACTCCCGGAGTGCAAACCCGTCGTTTTTTTTTTAATGACAGTGGTTTACATAAACTAACCTACAATAAGCTTTGTGGTGTCTGTCAGGACGCCTGTGATTCCCAGGGATAGTGACCATGCCAGAAGAAACTGAAATATTAAAAATTATGAGTATACGTTACTATTACAACTTATATAGCTGAACAATAATAAAAGCGTGCGTACAGAGTACACATGTCAGAAGTGAAACTTCTTTGTAAATTAATTATTACAAGATCATGTACCAGTATATGATCACTCCATTTATTTGTATATCTACATTCACAATGTTTACACGCTGTATACGTGCTAATCTTTATATATATAATTCTTCTGTGAGTGTATATGTCACTGAACTTCTCTCAAACGACTGGACCGATTTTGATGAAATTTTTTGTGTGTGTTCAAGGGGATCTGGGAATGGTTTAGATTCACAAATCAGCCCGCCAGATGGCGCTGCAGTCGGTACTTTCATACTTTGCTTTACTAATTGCTTGAAATATCATGCAGGACAACGTCTGTCGGGTCCACTAGTGGTTATAAAAAATCTGCGTTTGCACCAAACGTTATGTGACAGAATTGCCATCTAAAGTTCTAATATGTAACTACTAAACGAATACATCAATAGCGTGTATTTTTTCTCGATCTCCCTTACTCTCTCTCTCTCAATCTTTCTCACTATAGCTCTCGCTCCATGGCACTATGCGTGAAGCGACGTTCGCTCTATCTCACTCTCTCTCTCGATCTTTCTCACTTGCTTGCTCCATGGCTATTTGCTTCATGCTGTGTTCGCCTTTTCTCACTCTCTCTCAATCGGTATCAATCGCTCGCTCCCTTTTTTTCAACAAAAACGCTGCACATCTTCGTGACGCTTATATTATTATGATTGCGTTTCATCCGTAAAAATTTTACCCTCATGCGCCTAAAGAAGTTTCACTTCAATAAAGATCTTTTTAGGTCTGGGCCTCAGATATCTGTTTCATGATCATTTGTTAATTGACAAGTAAGTGATAAGCCTCCTGTGCCTGACACACGCCGTTGACTGTTTGGGTCTAAGGCAAGCCGGTTAACTCACGATGTTTTCCTGATGAGAGTCGCACGCTGAAGCCACTTGGCCAATACAGCTCTTATAACTAAACAATACTACAAATAATATTGTCCCTTCTTTTACATGAGTCAAAAAAAAAACCACTACTAAAACTACTACTACTCTATAAAAAGCACTAAAAACAAGTGCTTTTAGCAACCAAAGAGAATTTAGATGCCTGACAAATAACACCCCTTCATTTCCAAGTACTCACCTCTAATGCATCGTTACAGTCATTGCAAAAGGCCCAAGCCAATAACGAAAGTATACATGGCACAGATAACACAATACTCCACAGAGTGCTTGTGGGTACATAGGAGTCGTGACGAGGGAACTTACAGCTGTCATGGAGTTCTGATGGCTGAATTACCCTAATGAATGGCGGCATTGACTCCATGTAACTGTAATGCAGAATTATAATTGTTAATTGCCCCATTGGTTCCCGGACAACCCGGAATTCCGATTCGGATTCGGAGCCTAGTGGCTAGCATGCAGGAATTCCGGTTTCTTTTCCTATCTATATCCCAAAGAAGTCCTTGTAAGTTGCTACTTTTGTCCCTACACAAGCACTCGTAAAGAATAAGGTCCAATATGAGGCCAAGATTATAAAGGGTTGTATGGCGACAGGATTAATAGGATTTACTTATTTTATGTGAAAGTATTTGGTATTATTGACCAAAATCAACTACGACATATTAAATAATGTTGTTATCTGTATCAGGAGTGAAATAAATACTATATTTGATTTCAACATCAGTTTGTAAATAACCAGCGAGAAAGATTGACAGCGACTTGACAGTCAGTAAGTTTACCCATCAGCTTGGTGCATATTTAATATAATAAATACGGTGTAATATTAAATACACAATCAATCATATGAAGACAAATTTGCCTATAATAGTGTTTTAACTTTTTAAATAACACACAACAACCAATAACTTGGTACTATGATTTGATATATCATTTATCGCTCCCGACTTAATAGAGTAACTAAATAAAACTCTACATTTCTTAAAGCAAACAAAACCACCTGGCCGATATGTCAGTTTTGTGATTTGGTATTTATAAGAAACACCAATAAAACTAGTATTATTTTAGACAAGATATAGTTAAAACTTTATTATTATAAGTAATATCAACAATATCAAACAGTAATATCTAGTTTCTTCATTTTAATTGTATTGAAAAAATAAGTAAATAGTAACGGGACTAAGCATAATAAATAAATAAAGCAAAATAAATACGATTAATTTAAAAACTCATTGATAAACAATACAATAAATACGTGGCTTACCAAAAAGCTGACAAAAAACCTATTCGGAGAACTATTTCCACTAGCAAGTTAACACTGGCGGAACGGATGAGCGGCATTTTACTTGTGTGATTCAGAAGCCGGTAAATAATATTTAATACTTATTTTTGATACTAAACATGTTGCACTTGCTATTTATTTGCTTGACTTGATTGCGGTCGATTTTGAACTCAATGGAATTGATGACGTTTATGTTGACATCATCTGACAATTAACAAATTAAATGTCAATGTTAAGCTACAACCGGACAAAAATTTGAGTAGAGAAAATCAGTTTACGACAAGCAACAATGTATAGTCCTTTTCATGAAAGAAGTCCCCCAGACGCGGCGCTGCAATCGCATGACGTAATGTTGCCATTTATTAGTAAAAAATTTACCTATTTTATTTACATTTAGCAGATGTAATTTATCAAAAAATATTATTTTCTGCATACTTCGATGAAACAATTTATGTAAAAAGTATATTTTTATTTACTTATATTAGCGGTGTTCTACCTACTTACAGGGAAAAGATGAGAAAATAGGGTTAAGAAAAGCAATACAATTTTTTATTCAGAGTTTTATTGCATTATTGTTGGGTTACAATTTTTTTCGAAGTACACGCCGCTGTTATACCTTCGTTTGTAATTCTTGATACAGTTTTCTCTGACACACCTGCAATTAAATTATGAACAATTAAAAATAATACTAACTTTAAGTTTATAATGCTTATGTTATATGTAATATATGTTTTAATTTCAGTTACCTAGTTTCATCACGTTATGTATTTATTCAATTTTGTCGCAAAAACGAATTTATATCATAAAAGTCCCATCAATACAGCAAAAAATTTTTAAATGACAACTCTAAAAAGTACCTGTTATGGCGGCAATTCTCTTCCGAACATTGTTTAGTGGTATTAAAACACCTTGATTCTTATGTTCCGCTTCACAGAACTCTTTCACCTTTAATATAATTTCTCAAGCCGAACTTTTTACAACTTTTGGCATTGTAATCAATCTTTAAAATGCACTAAGCTAGTTAAAAATTCACAAAAATCTACCACAACAAACGAACTTGATAACATCGACGAATGACAACATTGCCGACCTGTCAAATTTAGTTCCAAAAATCACCGCGGGACTTCTTTCATGAAAAGCACTATACATTAAAAGGTCACGGACGAAGCTTGAGCTAATATCGGCCCATAGAAAAACATTTCACAGTAATGGAGCCCGCTGTTGAAAAGTGGTTTTGACACAAGCCCAAGCAAATCTTACTTTTTATAATATTCACTTTATTTGCACAAAAAGTACTATGACAATTGTCATTTTAATTTATAAACTAAACCTTTTAAAGTGCTCTGTGATATCGTTATTTCTCTTTTCACGCAGATATTGAAAATTGCCGCTAAAACAAAATGTTTTATACAATTTTTAATAGTTAGCCAGGCAGAATTACAACCCTTAGCAGCTGAATTTAGAATTTTCGATCTAGACTATAATAAATTAGTGATTTGTTCAGGTAAGTAAAACTCATTTTACATATCTCCTTTTATTTTATACTTAACTTTACCAATATAGAAAATATAACATTGTGACAATCTGTGCGTTATTTGTTGACTTAAACCTATGTGACTTTGAAATAATAAAATATTAAAAGAACTAAAGCAAAATACAACAAAACTAATATTAAAAGATATTTTACAAGATTCATATCTCACAACTCTGTAATTTTGATTCCCTTATTGTAATTGGAAATATAACAGTAAATAGGTAACTAAATAACTTAATAGGTTTTTTCAAAACCGCACATGAAAATGTTAGATTATGTTGAGTTTCATAATTAAAAATTAATTTAAATATAATTTTAAGTACATATTATGATAACTTAGCTGCACCCATAGAAAAACTAAAATAAAATTTTATAGATACTAAGAAAATATAATTTACTCTTGTTTTTGATAAAAACAACATGTAAACAGCGAAGAAGCGAGTTCCAAAACTAGCTAAGCTTAATATTAAATAACTCCAGTTCCTATACCTCCATAATGGGCCATATGATTTGACGTATATTTATATTAACAAAATTCATAGAGATAACAGTTAAATATAATAAATAATAAATATAATAGTTCCGAGAGTTTAATCTGTACTACACATTTTTATAACTTTATTGATTAGGGTATTTTTTAACACTTATCAATATCACAACTTTTATTGTAAAAAAGACTAGTGTAAATATATACTTATATATCCTTATATATTTATTAATAAAAAAGTAATTGAATAAGCATTTTGACATTTTAAGATAGATATTGTCAACAAATAATATTGATTAAAAATATATTTTAATGATGACGCTTGGGGGATGAAACATTACGACTTAGTGGCTACTGCGTACCGCAAAGGCCGGCGACGTACTAGCACATCTGGTGTTCGATGTCCATGGGAAAACTAAACTTTAGGTTCCTGCCTATTTGCCTCCTCATAAAACATCTCTATTCCTAAACGCGTTGACAATTGACATGACATTTGACAAATCACAATCGAACTACTACCCTCGTATGTAAGTCTCGACTTGACGTGTTTCCTTACGATGTCTTCTTCGATTGAATGTCCTGTATGGAGTAACCCTTATAAAATTACAAAACTTAATAAGGCGATTTATTAAAAAATTCTTTAGAATTTCATTAAAGCTACGAAAGTACTTCTAAAGGTAGAATCCCATCGAATGCGTTTTAACATTTTTGTAGTAATCGAAGTATTCTTGCGGTGACCGCGAATGTTTTTTGACCACGTCATCCAACTGCATTAGGTCACCCCAGTCCGCCTGTGAATATGAAAATTGCTGTTTGTATAAAAATAAAAAAAATATGTTTATTATGGAATATAAGATACAGGTATCACTTATTCCACGTCATTAAATTTGAAGGCATCCCTACTCATCGTCAAAGAAGACAGAGGGTGTAGGAAAGAAAAAGCCGGCGTCAAACACTCTCGGTACTCTTTTAAAATAAGAAATCATCAAACAACACTTATTATAAAACAAACATCGCAAATTAATTAGAAGTAGCCTATCTAGCACTAGTCTCAGGCCCTTTTATCAACTAGATAATCGTTAACTTTATAGTAAGCCTTTTTACACAGCTTTTCTTTAATACATTTCTTAAATTTGTTAAAAGGCAGAGATATTTTATTAAAGAAGAGTACCTATCCCTTTTCCCAAAAAAGAGTTAATAACTTCAGATAGTCTAGTACGGGGAAATTGCAGCCTGCATTTGTTCCGTGTATTAACATTGTGCGTATGTAAACCTATCGCTATTTTTCTATACATATATAATAGTTTCATAAATATATTGCGAGGGAAAGGTAAGTATTGGGGTGTTCATCCGCCTGGATGTAAACCAGTCTATGCTGTTAATTGAACGGCTAATCAAGCTAGTTGTCTGCGACATATATATTATGTTAAAGATTGAGTTGTACTTACAAAATTAGGAAAATAGTGGCGTTTATCGTCAAACTTTCGCTGGTCGACTACCCTCATGAGGTAAAGGCGTTCCAGCCATGGCCAAATCATGTAGTCCAACATTCCGGGACGGTCTCCACCAAAATAATTTGTACCTAAAAATAATGATTGTTATTTCGAATCGGTATTCCCTGGATATAGACGCCCCTCCTGAGGTAGTGCAAATTGATTTCTCAAAGCCTTATTAACACCTAATCTTAAGGACCTATATGGTCACATAACTCCAAAAAAGTACAATGTTTCTTTCCATTTTTTGTCATCATTTCTTGAAGTAGGGCGAATGGAAAAAAAGCGTGCGTGTACTTATGTACGCGCGTAAGAAGTTATACTTCTTTGGCATTATTAAAAATAGTTTTTGATTGCATGCAAATAATTAATTACAATTAAATAATCAAACACTGGAAAAGGAGTCATTATAGTCAATAAAGTTCAGTTAACTTAAATAAATAAATATTTATTATTATTAAGTGTAATATAAATTATATTATTATTCTAATGTTGTTTTTAAATTATGTCCAATGCCATAGCATCTTCCGTGGGCAACTTTATTCTGTTAATTTTGTGTCACGGTGCGCGCGTATCGTAAAACTTCACACTCATCAATTTTTCATAACGCGCCTAAAGAAGTATAACTTCAAAAATATATGGTGGAGTTGAGTACTTTATGTAACCATTTTGAAATATCGATACACGATTTAAATAACTTCGCTTGAAAAAAACCAAACATAGCCAATTTTTGACACCTTGAATTCATTTTATGGCAAAAATGTATATAGAACATGATTTTGAAATTTACACGATACATTTTATCGCACGCCAAGTAATCCATTTCAGAAAAAAAATTACATTAATTTAATGTTTTTCATAACTAATTGTTATTACGGGCCGGCGCGCCTCAGTGCTCCAGCTCTCCACTGCGACCCGCAGTCCACTCCGAGACACTGATACGGGTTGCAGACCAAGAGCTAAGCTAAGTTAGTTTAGCTTAGCTCGCATAGCTGACGCAGTTTTACATACTTGTGTGCAGACTGCAAACTATGCGAACTAAGCTATGTGAGCTAACTAAAATATGCGAAGCTAAGTTAGTTGTGTATGCCGATGCGCAGCTACACGAGCTAAGCTAAGCCCCTCCCGCTACCCCGCACACCCTTTGCACATCCTTCGCCGTACTGACTGAGATTTGGCTTAGTTGTTGGTCTGCACGCTATTTATTTCTAGCTTAGCTTAGCCTAGCTTGCTTGGCATAGCTTAGTTTAGCCTTGGCATAGCTTAGTTTAGCCTTGGCATAGCTTAGTTTTCGATCTGCAACCGGCTTGACACAGCAATTCGTGCTGGGATAGAGACATAAAAATAGATGTCGCAGGCTGATCAGCCTGTGACGGAAGGGAGGTTCCTCTTATCCAAAAGGAGACTATAGCAGAAAACACTTCAATACCGGAGTCCAGGGTCATGTCACCATGAGGTTTTTTTTTATTTATATAATGGGGCAAACGGGCAAGGCTCATCTGATGTTAAGTGATTACAGCGAAGGTTCGCGAGTGCGTTGCCGTCCTAAAAGAGAAAAAGAACTCACCCCTAAACGCCAATTCCTTTTCGAAAATATCCATTGTCTGCAGAATTTGTTCGCTGCCGAATACGAAGTTTGTATCGAAGCACTCCAGGCTACCTTTGATTAACTGAAAAATTATATTATATAGATAAATATATTTTGCCGATGTATTGAATATGTATATATAGGAGGGTAGGCCCAAAAAATCGTGAAAATAGTTATTGGAAGTTATATTTAATGGCCTAAACCGCAAAAACACATATATATATGTCAGGAAATGTTGTTTTTTCTGAAGTGTTAACTTCTTATGGGAGGGTAAATCGCTTCGTTACGTAACGCGTTACGGCGCCAGTCTGTCTAGCTTTCGTTTCTCACGCATACGGTAGCGGTAGGCAGGTTCCTCCTCTCTCACTCTAACCCGCAGCGTTAGTCGTATTTCGGACAGACGCTTTCCCCTCTCTCCACTCAGTGTTTAGTGTGCGTTAGATATTTACAGTGAGCATATAACATCTATCAACGTTTTTAAAAGTGATTATTAAAAATATGATGAATGAAGCAGAACATGTTTCTTGGGAACATTACAGAATTAAATAGTTTAACATAGATTACTTTAAGTTATCACTTCTATCAGGTGTCCCGCACAATTTTTTTAAGCTATTGCATAGATATCGCGGGCTTTGAGCGCGGCGACCGAATCAAGAAATACCGTAACGAAAATAAACCTAACACGATGACGTAATATAGGTGCGGCCAATACACGTTAGAGCGGGACAGAACGCATACTGCGTATTCACATCTCACTGACGAGATTGGTGACGCGTTAGAGTGAGACAGACTATTTAGGCGGGTTAGTTTGAGTTTCGTAAATTGAATTAGTATCACAGAAAAAAAATACTGCATAAATACTATGCAATAGCTTTACCGCGGCAGTACCCGAGTGCCACACGTTTTTTTTTTTAAATTAGGCTATCAGGCAAGCGATCAGATAGATCTATGGCCGAGGAAGGCAGCAGAGGAATGTGTGTGGAAAGGAGAAGTCAAAACTCCCCTTTTTTGAAAAGGGACTTTATTTACTTAAAAGGCCGAGGCCGAGTTGTGATGATGACTCGATTGTTTTTTATTGTTGCTTTGGTTCATCTTCTATTACTTTTAAGAATTACAATTTAATATTATTTAATTGTTACATAATTTCGGATAATTACTTAATGAATATTGTTACTACCAATCAGAGCAGAGTTTTGGGGACAGTTCTGATGGAGTGGAGCATTATGGTGATGAGGTTGGACTGAGTTGGGTCTAATATACTTTGATTAATAGTGAAATCGGTGCAACCCACTCAAGTGTTATTGGTATTGTTAAAATATTAATCAACATTAATTTTATTCGCATCCTTTGTGCTCGCACTTTACCCACATGACGCCCACTAAGCCCGCTGATGAGAATGTCGAGTGACGACATATATAACCTATTTAAAGAAAAAACTTTTTGATCGGATTGAAGTTAACAAAGTGGAGACAAAAGGTGTTGGATGTCAAAAAGTATCACAGCTGTAGAGAAAGTTGCATTATCTGTATTTATTTCCCCGGAGTTGGTATCGACTAAAAGATGGAGCGTTTTGGCAGAAATGGCTAACAGTGTGTGTTTCTTGAGAAAAACAATCCGCGAATATAGAGGTCCACCTTTTGTCTTCAGTCACCGTGACCACGCACGCTGTAAAGCACGCGAAACGTCGGAAAAATTTAAAATTATGTTAAATAGTTGTAAATTTATAATAATACATAACTTCAATCCGGTCAAAAAGTTTTTTCTTTAAATGTGTAAAGGTTATGTCAATCAAAGACAATACTACATATATAACCTATTTTTATCGAATAAAAATGTATCGACCCCTATTTTGTTTAAGCTTAGGCGTTCAAGTATTACGTCACGCAATTTTTGGAGATTCTTGACTAGTCCGAATAACTCCTCTGAACACTCTCCATGGTAAATGCGGTAGAAGATGCACAGCGATAAGATGCTCTAACAAAATGTCTCAAATGAATAAATTATTAATAAATAAAAATAAAAATTGCCTTTATTCGAGTACTCTATAACTACAGTAAGTCCAAGTCTTTTAAGTTTTACACTTGTACTCGACCTCCGATGGAATGAAGGCCTCCTCCAGATTACAATTACTACCCTCCTAATTCACGATTCTTAACAAAAAAAAAAATAATTATATTACCTCATTAAATCTTTCGATAAGCAATCTGTCCTGTGCTTTCACGAAGGGATCGCTGGAATGCAATGGATTCCGCGGGTATTTCTCGTCCAAATAATCACAGATGACCACACTCTCAAATAGATATTTGTCGCCATGGTCTGTCGGTACTTCCAGTACTGGGATTTTATCTGTAAGTTTTATAATATGATTAAAAAAAGTTATGTTAAGTTATGAAGTTATACTTCTTTGGCGTAAGAAAAAATCTTTTCAAAATTTTTATTCTACGTTTGTAGAAAAAACTACACTAACAGGATTTGATTATTCCGAATAAAGTTGTGTTTATAATAAACTAGCAGACCGGCCAAGCGTTACTGTGGCTAAGGTTTTAGTTATATTATATAGTAGTACCCTATTCAAGGGAAACGGTAGGAGAACACCAGTCATGGGGACCAACATGCTTTTTTGGTGGTAATGCCATTAAATTGTAGCTTATTTGAAACGTTGGTACTTTCAACACAGCGCCATCTGTTAGAATTGTATCAAATAATAAACAAATATTTGCAATAAAATAATATTGCGGGTATAAATTGAGATGTAAGCTATCCTATCTTTTAAGTTGGATCAAACTGCACACGGTGTGCAAATTTGAATGAAATCGGTTCGGTAGTTTAGGAGTCCATAACGGACAAACAACGTGACACGTAATTTATATATATTAAGATATAGTTTTAGTTTTCCATGCAATGCTAGTCATTTTAAGTATCAATAGTAAAAGACTAAACACGTCCTATTAATGTAAAAAATAATAAAATAAAATCAAGTATCAAGTAAGTTTAATCCACAAAATATATCAAACTTTTAGGGATACCATACAATTTTTTTTAGAATTTGCCGCGCTTTTTCGTTATCTTCTTTCATTAGCCAGAATCTATCTTCGTCTATAGGCACTGCCAGAGGGCTCGCCATTGCCATATAAGAATTGGTACGGCCTTTGAAGGACCCTAAGCTGAATCGCTTCGGAAATACGTCACTGGGCAGCTGGTTCCACATTAGTGGCGCGCGGTAGAACTGCCTTAAGGTGCGTACAGACTATATAACATAACATGTTATACAACATTGCTATACAACATGTTTCAGATAATGTGGTCACTGAATGTTATAAAACATGTTATAATAACATGTTATTGATATGTATGCTAGGACGAACCCAGCATTTACGTTTTTTTGTTTTTCTTTTGTTATTTAAAATGGTTATATAACATTGTTATATTGCATTGTTATTCTAATGTGTACAGTATTGTTTTATGTTATAATTATATTATATATATGATTGGACAATTCACACCAATTGACCTAGTCCCATGGTAAGCTGGTGAAGCTTGTGTTATGGGTACTAGGCAACAAATATACATACATATTATAGATACACATATAAATACATATTTAAACACCCAAGACCTAAGCACAACACCTAATGCTCATCACATCGATGTTTGTCTCAGCCGGGGATCGAACCCGGGACCCATGGATTCGCAGTCAGGGGTACTAACCACTTGACCAATGAGCCGTCAAATTAAATATATATTGTTGAATAACAAGGTAACATAATGTGGACGTGTTATAAAACACAAGTTATATAATATGTTATAGTCAGGTGGGGTAAATGTATGAACGGGGCAAATGTAATACCATAACTTTAACTGTTTACACACAAAATAAACTAGTGCTGGCATCTCTTATACACGTAAAGTACTTCTTGCACTACACTCTGACAACTTATTGAATCTGATGGATTGACAGATTTTCATCAATCTCGTTGCAATAAAAACCAATTTGCGTATTTTATTGCAATTACCCATGATTAGAAACTATCTACACTATTAGAATTTTAACATATTTTTTACATTTACGCCTTTACATCGGGAAAATGGAATAGAGAATTAATCTGTAATCATCCATCATTAATTATAAGTAATTACATCAAATAAAAGCCTAAAACATGTTTAATATTCACAGTAAAAATTATTTGTAAATTGTAAAAGACCACAAAATAACAAGTCAATCTAGTTATGGTACTCGCATTTACCCCACCTGACCCTACATAGTCTGTACGCACCCTTAAATCTATATATATAAAAGAAAGTCGTGTTTGTTACAACACTTATAACTCGAGAACGGCTGGACCGATTGCCATGGTTTTTGATTTGTTGGATTTGTTTCCGTCCCGAATAGCAGAATAAGCAATAAAATATCGGATAAGTTATCGAATAACAATAAATTAATTAATTAATTTTACGAATGCAAAAACCATATGGTGCCATCTGTTGACAAAACTACGCATCATTTTACGTCGAATTCGTGTCAGTTCAAGAAATTCCGATCTTGAGGTGAATGAGGAGATGCATAACCATGCTTTGATCTTGATCAAAAGATGTTGGATATCAGAAAGTGCTTAACATGCAGTATCGCCATATTGACGCTAGAGAGAAGATGCCTTCTTTTTCTTCTTTCGCAATGGCAAGCAATAAAACATTTCTGTATTTGCAAAAAAGTTGTAATAATGTAATACTTAACATTAATCCTCTGTAATACTTAACAGAAATCCTAAAATAAGTTAAATTAAAGTAACAACGATATCATAAGGTTGTAGGGCGGAACGAAGTTAGCCAGGTCAGCTAGTATTCAATAAATACTGAAATGGGGGTCTATGACCTGTGATGATTGCCAAAATTGTCACAATCCTAATAAAACCAACACCCCAACTCACATCTCCTGTTATTCTCTTTAAACCACGCGGGTAGCCTCAACGGATCCAATTTGTACACTTCATATTTGGCCTTCTTCGCCTCCAATACTAGAAGGACTCTGTGACCGTATGGGTTCATATCAACATGGTACAGTCTGAGCTTGTCTGCTGGTAGTGATGGTGGCGGGAGAGGACCTGGAAGTGGTGAAAGTACGATAAATGCGATTCAAAGATTAGCTAAACGCCCGCTATGCAAATGATATTTGAAGGTCATGAACAGCAGTGCATTGTTGACCTCGTGGTTATGTGGGCGTTTATGACTGTAAAAACTTATGATGGTTAACATTCACAAAAATTTGACGACCCATTGGTCTAGTGGTTAGTACCCCTGCGAATCCATGGGTCCCGGGTTCGATCCCCGGCTGAGACGAACATCGATGTGATGAGCATTTGGTGTTGTGCTTAGGTCTTGGGTGTTTAAATATGTATTTATATGTCTATCTATCTATATATAATATGTATGTATATCCGTTGCCTAGTACCCATAACACAAGCTTCAATTGGTGTGAATTGTCTTTAAAAAAAAAAACAACAATTCAAAATCATTTATTCATATAGGTAACACAATGTACACTTTTAAGAACGTCAAAAAGAAACTCATATTAAATGATAAATGCTGCTAATTTTACATTTACTGCCTCTCCAGTTCTCAAATCAAGGGCGAACGGAAGAGAAGAACTGACATTAAACTCTCCGCCACTCTTTTTAATCGCCAAGATTTTGTTTTACACAACGTTTGTATGAATCTGCTACCATTACACCACGTTCCACATGACATCTTAAGTAATTAATAATAATAAAATAAATTAAAAACAAAGATTTGTCCTCTATCAACAGTAGGCATGGTGAAAAAGGAGCACGCACTTACATTCTCGGCAACAATACGCAAATACATTGTATAAAAAGCTAACATCACCGCATACACGAATTCAAGTCCAACCAATCACCACAAGTTGTACCCGTTCACAAGTATGGCACATGGCCAGCCATCGGCCTCGACTATATATAATGAGGTCCTTGAGCTTATAAAAAAAATCAATGGCGCTACAACCTTTTTAGGTCTGGGCCTCAAATTTCTGTGTCTGTTTCATGATCATTTGTCAATCTAATAGGCAAGTAGATGATCAGCCTCCTGACACACAGTCTTTTTAGGTCTAAGGCAAGTTTTCCTCACGATGTTTTCCTTCACCGTTCGAGCGAATGAAAGTCCATTGGTGCACAGCTGGGGATGGAATCTACGACATCATGGATGAGAGTCGCACACCGAGCACTGCTCTTTACTTAGGGAATCTCAATAAAGGTGATATTGTATGTTGCTGTAAATCTTTAAATAGAGCAATGTATTTATATAAAAGTAGGTTAATTTACGCAACATATCTTAGGTGAGATTTGTAAACATTTAATAGCTGATTCATATCATAGCTACTTTCACAGCGTTATATCGTACGGTATTCTACTGTGGGGTGCTGCTGCAGAGGTTCAATCCATATTTGTGCTGCAGAAGCGGGCTGTTCGGGGTATTATGATTGGACAATTCACACCAATTAGCCTAGTCCCATGCTAAGCTGGTGAAGCTTGTGGGTACTAGGCAACGGATATACATACATATTATAGATAGATAGACATATAAATACATATTAAAATACCCAAGAGCTAAGCACAACACCAAATGCTCATCACATCGATGTTTATCTCTACCGGGAATCGAACCCGGGACCCATTGATTCGCAGTCAGGTGTACTAACCACTAGACCAATGAGCCGTCGTATTTATTGTGTTACAAATGAGTCGATACGGAATAAGTTTAAGGAATTAAATATTATGACACTATCTGGTCAATATATTCTTGAAGCCTTGTTGTATGCACAAAAAAATATAGACGATTTTAAAACAAATGGTGACTTTCACCAGTATAATACTCGAAACAGAACTAATCTAAGCGTATGACCAACCAGACTCCAGAAGATAAACCACTCATATGGAAGTTGTGTTAGTTTTTACAACAATCAATAAAGCTTTTTATAAATTTGACGATTATTTAAATGATTGATTTGCTCCAGTTCAAACAATTTGTATGACACTTGGCGGATACAAAACTTGGCGATTAAAAAGAGTGGCGGAGAGTTTCTTGCCAGGTCTTCTTGCCCGCTTTACGCCCTTGACTTGCAAACTGGTAAATGTAAATTTACGTAGAATCAATTTAACATTTTCTGTTGACGTTCATAAGTTTACTTGGCTACATATGAGTAAAGTTATTTAGATTTTAAGTTTATTTAAAAATACAAAATTATCTAGTTTAGTCAAACAACTTAGTATTATGAAGAATCATTCCACTTTTTTCACGAGAATTTAAATTTTATTTGGAAACTAGCTGATTTGGCAAACGTTTGTTTTGCCATGTATATTATTTCTTGGAAACATTTTTTTACTTCAATAAAAATAACTATGTATCTACAATAATATAAAATAGTGGTTGATCGTAGAACGGGGTTGTATGTATTTTTGTATGCTGTATCATAAAAAAAACAACAAAAAACATCGAAAAAAAAACTTAGTTGGTTGAAGTATAGATAGTAGCCGATTGTCAGACTTACTGAATATGCATACAAGAATTCATAAGAATCGGTCGAGCCATCGAGGAGTATGGGAACGAACATTGTGACACGAGAATTTTATATATATAGAGATATTATGTGGCTATTTTCCTCTACACTTAATTATTACATTTTCATTTAATTGCCTGTGGAGAATTAGTATTTTCTTTGAGTAATTGCTATCACGGATGAGTGCCAAGCGAATCAGAAGTTAAAACCATGAATTCAAATGACTAAACCTACAAGATAATGCATTCAAATGATAACGTGTTACGGTAACATAGAAAGATAACACTAGTTCCGCTTTATCAATATAAAAAACTTCCCCAACGGACTTTTTATTTTATTCTTATCACCAAGGCATAACCGATTAAAAGCCCTATACATAAAGAAACTTGTTACTTTTAACTTGGAAATAACATTTTCAGTATTTTGAACTGAAACTTCTTTAGACGCATGAGGGTAAATTTTTTACGCATGAAACGAACGCAGTAATAATAATATCAGCGGCACGAAGATGTGCAGCGTTTTTGTCAAAGAAAAGGTAGAGAGCGATTGAGAGATAGTGAGATAGAGCGAACGTCGCATCACGCACAGTGCCATAGAGCGAAAAGTGGGAGAGAGCTATAGTGAGAAAGATTTAGAGAGAGTAACGGAGATCGAGAAAAAATACATGTACTTATTCGTTTAGTAGTTACATATTAGAACTTTAGATGGCAATTCTGTCGCATAACGTCTTGTGCAACAAACGCAGATTTTTATTTATTTATATGTATTATCATTAAGACGTATACAATGTGTAAACAGTGTGAATATAGACAAATACATGGAGTGATCATATACTGGTACATGATCATCTATTGGGGCTTTTACCTTAGTAATAATTAATTTATAAAGAAGTTTCACTTCTGACATGTGTACTTTGTACGCACGCATTTCTTTTTTATAAGACGGAAGACACAGCTGCCAAGTCGAAATCCAAGTCTAAAGTTTTGACTATAAATCGATTGAGATACTGACGAACTCTTTAGTACTCAGTTCCTTAATAGTTATCAATTTAAAGAACCCATTAACAATGTATTTCTCTAGAATTGTTTTTTTTATGTTTCCGAATTCCCCCTTCTTACAGTTGAATCTAATGATTGATATTTAATTTTGCTTCTGGGCAGTGTGTAATTTTAAAAGAATATCATAAAACGTGATCACATCAGTTGGAAATTGCAGTTCCAAATAATAGAAATAGTTTTTTTTCTTCACAATATTACCAATATATATTCTTTAGGTACCTACATAGTTAAAAAAATAACACTTATATGAGTAACTTCTTTGTACGTTACCCCACTAAAAGTCTACTTGACTTTTTCGTAATTCGTATCTACACAATATTTCGACCATGACCTAGTATGTTGATTAATCGATCGAAGATTGTGTCAACTTGCACAGACTGCATAACAAACAATGATATCATCGTGTAACAGCTGTTTTTAATGATAAAAATAAGATTCTAATGAAATATAAATAAAACACTTCGCAACAAAAAAAATTCACCATCATATGGTAGAAATTTAATAGATTAAAATTAATATAAACAATTGAATAAGTATACAATTCGATTGTTAAGGTGATATCAGACGGTTCATTTTTTGTTCATTTTCACCTTTTATTCGGTACATTTCACTCGAAATGAAATGTCTGAACAAAAAATGAAACACGAGTGCCGAATGAAATCATTAGTGAACCGATCCAACAGTGTTGGATATTGGCATCCGGTATCTTTCATTCCCACTCCGAATGAACGAGAAATGAACGGTCTGAACACTGAGAGAACGTTCATTCGGATTCGGCCATTTTGTTTCGAGTCCTGTAGCCGACGGACATCACGTTGTCGACGAAGTTATAACTTTTTTTTTCTGTGTGTATATTGTTTTCATGCGGCAAAATGGTGTTCAAGTGGAACGATCAAAATACATTACTTTTTTTGGAGAACTTTAAAAATTATCAATGCCTTTGGAACCACAAAATTGTTGAATACAAAGGCCGAACAATGCGGGCAAACTCTATAAAATCTGAAAAGATGATTACAATATGAATCAGGATCTTCAACGACTAGTTCTCTCAACAATGTATTGGAAGCTCCTAATAAATTTCTTCTTTCAATCCATGGTCGCACCCACCACCGTCGACGTTTTCTTTGCTTCTTTTTTGTCAACTCTTTGATTAAATGATTACAAATTAAACTAATTCCAAGACGTACGACTTCATTCGATGACATATTTAAAAGAAAGAACAATGAATGTTCATTTCTGTATCATTTCGTCTAAGCCGTGTGAACATAGAATGAAAAAAAATGAAGCATTCACTCGAGTGAACAATCATTCGAGTGAACCGTCTGATATCACCTTTAGTACTTACCCGCTGTTTTAAACTGATAATGAGACATTTTTCACTTATTCACAATGGAAACGTTTAAATAAATGCAATTTTATAGCGAACTACTCGGTCGCACCGGCATAAATGTGGAAATAGGTACGTCACATTTAAATTAGGCAGTATGACATCATGGTAACCTGAATAAAATTATACTTTCAATTTAAATTGATATAAATATTGTATTTATATCTACGTTACTGGAGAACTTTTGGATTTAGACGGGTTATATTTTATAGACCTTCTTTTCACATACCTACCTACGGTATTGCCATTTGTATTTAAACATGAATATACGTATGTTGTATAATATTAGTTTAATTATAATCAAATATATACTTTAAATAAATATTTGATTTGCATTTACATACCACTAAAATAAATTTTTTCGTAGTGATTTATTTTTGAAAAAAATTATATTCAATTCAGTTCTGTCACTGTGACATTATGTTTTGACACAGTGATCATTTACTTTGAACTTTTTTATTTGTGCATGTAAACAACATTGTACCTTGTGTTGTTGTCGCTTATTAAAGTTTATATTATTATTGTTACAATTACTTTAAATGAGACCTTAAAGTATAAATTTTAAGCGCTTAGATCGCGATCAAGAAATGCATGTAGAAAAACATTTCATAAGATGGTTTGATATGATTTATTGGAATATGTGTTCAAACTTATAAAATGTAAGCAAAAACAAAGACCTTCACTGTTTTAAATGTGTTCAGTTTAATTAACTATATATATCTTAAAGCTTTTGTAAGTCTTATAATCTTGTAAACATACTGTTATCAGTTATCAAGATACTCTTGAATTGTATTGGCTAAGTAATCTAAAATATTAGGAATTTTATAATTTCTACGAAAACCGGCAACTTTAGGCAGGTACATTCTCAAACACTGGACACAATATGTTGTTTAACATCTCGTACATATTTTGGTACACAGAAAAGTCAAGATTTGTACCACGAGATACATAAATTTTCATTTTAGTAATTAAAATATTTGCCATATTATATCAAGTCTATTGCACACTTTATTTCATAATTCTTACTCTCATTTCAGATGGGAGATATTGATGTTTCTGAACCAATAGAAGTTAAATGTGAAATTATTGAGATCTCGGATGAGGATGATCCTCCACAAAAGTATGCAACCTTTTGCTATGTTTGAATATTAACACTGGTAGCAACACTGTAGTTGCTTTTTGTTCCCCTGGTTTTAGCTATTAATGTTTGCTCTGAGGTGGAGCAAAGGCTTATCCACCATTCCTCTTTTTCAGTATCTCTATGATTATGCATTAATATACTAAATTGTCATTGACATCTGAAATGAGATAGTTGGATCATACAGAGTAGAAATCTCATGTATATATAGAGAAGTAAAGCAGGTGACGTTTTTTTATCTGTTGTCTTTGAATCTAATGGATGACCGATGGAGGTCACCACCGACCATATTGCTGTGTGATTCCTCATTGCCGGAAATCATCTGGCAATGTTTTGTCCGCAAAGCATTATCTTCCTTGGACATTCATAAATCGAGCAGGCCTGATGGCATCCCCCCAAATGTACTTGTTGTTGTGTACTTGTACTTGCTCGGCATAAGTGCTGATAGACCCTAGCAGGGGGTTGCAAGTACTATCTACCCTAATTGTATTAATAGCTTAAAAGAAATGTATTAACGCAATTTGTGGAGCAAACTGTCTTGATAGTTGCATACCTTTATTTAAGAGGCTCACAATTTTACCTCTTCCCTGTATGTATATTTTAAAAATGTCCTTATTCGTGCACAGAAACACACATATTTATAAGTTGAAGTAAGAAGTAGACATGGGGAGAAAGTGGCTGCGCCAAAGATCAATCTGGATAGGAAAAACACCTTTTGTATGGCCATTAAGGTTTACAATAAATTACCAAAAGAATTAAAAGATCTTCCGACTTGTCTTTAAAAATCGACTTCGTGTATTACTTTTGGAAAAAATGTATTATTCAATAAATGATTATTTGCGTGAGACACTAGTTGATATAAATTTAATAACGTATATGATATGTACGATACAAATAATATAAGAATTGACCAATTCATATGGCTAATAATATAAAATGTAAAATTCCTTTAAAGACCCATTTGCGCGCCATTGTGTGTGGCAGAATATGCGAACTAACGATTGTACCATATTCTTGCAATAAATAAATTATTTTTGGAACGAAGTTCCTTATCGCGCGTTGTGAAAGGGCTAGACGGAAAAAATTCTTACGAAAAGTTGTCACGACACTTTTTTGCTATTTGCTATTGTAATACACCGGTTCTCGTCCGATCACCGAAGTTAAGCAACGTCGGGCGAGGTCAGTACTTGGATGGTCGCCTGGGAACACCTCGTGATGTTGGCTTTTTTTTTCGTCGTAAGATTGGTGTCGAGAAAATCTATCATACTGTTATGATACCAATTAACATATAAATTAATCGAAAGGAATTTCGTTCCATCCGGGTGTCCCTTAACACCTTTAAAGTTTTTTATTATAACATTGCTATTTCAGAAAAAAACGAAAACGGACTGTACAAAAGAAACCCCAGGCTTGTCCGACATGCGGCAAAGTGTTCCTCACAGGTTACGAATTGAGAAAACACAATAGAACACACACAGGAGAACGCCCATACATGTGTTCCCTGTGTGGAAAGACATACACACAGCCTGGACATTTGAGTATCCACGCCCTATCACACACAGGCATTAAGAACTTCAATTGCACAGAATGTGGAGCGGCTTTTTATAGGAAAGCAGATTTGGACAGACATGAGAAAATTCACACTGGCGTGAAGCCGTACCAATGCGAAATATGTGCAAAGAGCTTCACGCAGAAGAATAATATGTTGATGCATTATAAGACACATGTGGGGGACAAACCACACGAGTGTGTGGTGTGTGGGAAACGGTTTATAACTAAGAGTAAGTTGACGTTGCATTCGAGGAAACACGATAAAGATAAAAAGAGAAAAAACGATTATTTATAGTTAATAAATTATTTTGGTTTTATGTTGTGTTTGGTTTTTGCGATGTTTTTAATAGACAACATTTATTACTAACAAAAACACACACATAAACACACAAAATAATAATAATCAAAGAAAAAAATATAATAAGAGAGTGTGTAATGCGTGTGTGCTGTGGTTGTAATTGGCCCTGGCTCAGCATTATGCTGAGGAGCAGAATATTCCACAGTGGTGGTCTTTCTGCCAGAGACCACAGCAGCTAGTTTGCGCCTCAGTCGCAAAAAAAGAAAGAAAAGGAATTTAGTAATACTTAATAGTTGTTAGGGAGGGAAAAAGGCAGATATGGTAGGAATTTAATAATTGTCATTAATGTGTCGAAAATTAATACAAATAATAAATTTGATTTTTTAAATTTATTTCTTCGATAATAAAAACACGTGACATTTTAATTTACAATTCGTCATTTGAGATTTCTATCCATTATTTTGCATAAAATTTAAAATACTTTGTTTAATAAATTCTCTTTACGAAATTTTAATTTTAGAAATAGTATTTCTATAATGTAATTCGCCCTTCTCTCTCAATCGGTCTCAAGCGCTCTCTCCCTTTGCTTTGAAAAAAAAAAAACGCTGCACATCTTCGTGACGCTAATATTATTATTGCCGTTCCGTAAAAATTTAACACTCGTGCGCCTAAAAAAGGTTTCTCTTCAAAAAATGTATGTAACAAATCTAAGCTGTATTTTCTACTTTTGGATTGGATTAAACAGGATTTTATTATTATTAGGGGGGGAGGGGGTCGAGTCAAATCTCATTTAATCTTACGTTAGAGAAAGGATGGGGGTCTCGGCAAATATCACGCAATTTTTTTTCTAATTGAAAAAAAAATTTTAGGAAAACGGTTGACCCTAAAGGCCATCTCTGCAACTTCCCGCTAACTCCATACCTAACGATCAACATTTCACTTATTTTGTTTTAGTCGTAAATAAAAGCACGAAGCAATTTTTTTTTTTTTTTCAACGCGTTTACGTAAGAAACCCACATTTTGAAAAATCTCACGTTAGATTGGGGGATGGGGGAGGGGGTTGAATAAAATCTCACGACATCTCACCAGAGGGGAGGGAGTCACAGAAAATTAAAAAAAACCGCTCACGTAATTTATGGACGCCCCCTTATTGAAATGTTTTAAATAAAACTTCACATTCAAGCCATAGATTTTATTTCATCAGAGATCCACTTCTCGTAGTCACTTATCCGGGTATATCTTATAAGATTCTCAGAAAAACTCAACATTATTCCGTGTAGGAAATATTTCTCGCGTTGCTGACTCTGTAAATAAATTAAAAATTATATTACTACAGTGCCACACACTTTTCTTGGCCGGTAAGAGCGTGGCTGTCATGGATATTAGTGTTGCCAGTAAATAAAAATTAACCATTATAAGGGGAATAATTTGATGTCAATAACTTAATAATTAAGTGCCTCATAGCCTAGCGGTCTTATTAAGTGGCAGCTAGGTGAGGGGTACCTAGGGGGGGGGAAGTTTTAATTTAAATTTGTTCTCGGCCTTTGGGAGGGTTGTGCGGTACCGGTCGAGTGCCTAAACCGTACATGGAGGGCACGGTCGAATTTCTAAGGCAAGCAGTGAGTATGCTACCTAAGAAAGGAGACTGTGAAGGTTTAGAACGTAGCAATACGTTCTAGGCCGAGGATGGCAAATTACAAGTGCGAATTATAAAAAATCTTATACTTGACGCTGGCTAAATGCACAAACCGTGCCAGAGCCATAAAATAAAAAAATAACTTTATAATGTATTGAAATGTCTTAATAAAACAATGAATACTAGAAAATACAGTTCTAGGCTTAAATAATTGCGACAATCTTAGGAACAACTGATATGATAGGTTTTGCTACCTGCCCTGCGATTCTGTAACTCACTTTTCGAACTCACACAGCGGTTTTCGCATCGGCGGTCGCTCTCAAATCAGTCGTGAAGCAGTCATTTTATGATTTGGCATTCTGATAAACAATAAACTACAAGCTCCCACCTTTTCAAATATCTTTTAAGACATCTACCAATCAGAACCGTTCGATAATTATAAGTTTGCCATTGTAATTAATAATGAAAGGAATAAAAATAAATACATTTTATTTGATACAGATGGTAAAATTATTTATTGTACGCACCAAAATGGCGACGGTAGTGCCAATTTAAGCCGCCGGCCCGAAAAGTATGTTTTTGCTTAGCGAGTCTGACATATTCAAATTTATAACGGATATAGATATGGTACCAATTCTTAAAAGGCCGGCAACGCATCTGCGAGCCTTCTGCCAATGTCAGTGTCCATAGGCTGTATCACTTAACATCAGATGAGCCTCCTGCCCGTTTTCCCCCTGTTCTATAAAAAAATCTACAATCTATGGCTACAATCAGTACCATGACTTGAATCGCGATGTCAATTGTCAAAGCATCTCCAAGTAAAATAGAAGTCTCCGGAAATATCCTCATGATTATTTATGGACGAGTTGGACGACTATTTATCTTGTTATAACAGCTGTCTCAAAAGAAAGTTTACATTTAGTTTCAGAGCGTTATGTGAAAATGTTAGACGATTTCTTGGTGCCTGAACTTCAAAACTTTCCTGGCTATAACCAAAGAACATGGTACCAGCAGGACGGAACAACGTCACACACATCCAATACGTCTCTGCCACTAGTTCGTGAAATTTTCTCAGGCAAATTGATCTCCAGGAGAGGTGACATAAATTGGCCTCCACGCAGTCTACGCCAATAAGTCTCTTCTTTGGCGCAATTGAAATAAAGTATCCGTCACGCAATGGCAGCCATCACTGAGTTCACCTGCCGAGCCGAGCCGTCATAAGTAATTTTATTGTTCGATTAAATGAGTGCGCGAACTCGATTTCCGAATTTCCCAAAATATGTCATTTAATAATGAATAAAAACTCTTTTTGGATACACGACTTACTTTTATTCGATCAAATAAATATGAACTTTCCTTTGAGACAACCTGTATTATATCTTATGTTTCTCCTAGAAACATTTGAGGGAGTTGGCATCACAGAGTGAGCCAAACAAACGTGTATTACCTGATCGACACAGAATAGTCCACTGGCTGATTCAGGAATAAAATCAAAGCGTGGCACCAATGCACACAGGGTTCCATCTGTATTGTTACACTGGTTTTGTGGTGGTATAACAGCTGTTATCTGGGGAAAATGCAATAGCGCTTTAGGTGTGGGCCTCAAATTTCTGAATCTTCTTCGTGATATTTGAAGTGAAACTTCTTTATCGGGGTTGGAAAAAAATTTAGTGTAACATTTTTTCGTTACGCGTCACATTTTTCCGTTACGCGCCATCTTTTGAAGTGAAACTTCTTTATCCACGTATGGGAGAAATTTTGTAGCAGGTTACGCGCCATATTGCTTTTTGAAGTCAAACTTCTTTATCGGCGTTGGAAAAAAAATTACACACATTTGTCACATTTTTCGGTTACGCGCCATCTTTTTATTGTCCCTACCACGGTTGATCCAAAGAGATTCGAAGCCATTAGTAACAAAAATATATAATAACGATAACAATGATAGTAATACTAATAATTCTATTACAATTAATGAAATTCTGTAATAATCCTTGTACTACATAGTAGTACAGTAATAAGTTAAAATGAAATAATTGTATTTGTATTCATGTCTATGATAATAAAAGCCTTTTGTTAAACTTTATCTAATTTAACTTTATTTAACCAATTTCTGTAAAGTTGCATATAGTAGATCATTTTTCGAAAAATAAGGTCATAAAGAAGTTTCACTTCTTACGTGTGTACACCTAGTACACGCACACATTTTTTTTTTAATAAGGGTCCGTTCAATTGTTACGTAAGCAGATTTACTGCAATTTATATACCCCCTCCTCTTGTCAGCAAAAGTAAGAAAAGCTCTCAAAAATAATAGTACATAAACGTATTAATTTTTTGTAGGAATCCTCGAAAATGCATTTCGTTTTCAACCATAGACAATGTGTAAAGAATTATATAATTACTGTTGACGTAATTTCCATAAAAGAAAATCAAAAACCCCCCCTTAGTGCTTACGTAATACTTGAACGGGCCCTAAGCAAGGAGGCGGATCATCCTTCTCTGGCCAACGCTATCGGGTCTATGGCTAGCAAGTCGGTTTCCTCACGATGGTTTTCTTCTCTATACAACCCAGCGATAAATGTACACATTGATGCGCAAACACACGGTCTTAGGGATGAGTATCGCACGACGAAGGCAAACATATTATATCTTGAGAAATAATACTTTAAAAATTATCAACAATATATATAGTTTATCGTCTAAATTGTTTAAATGAAATTTGACAATTTTGAGGTTACAAAACAATGTATATAATAAAATTAATTTAGGAAAATGGTAATGCAAAGCCAACTAATAAATAGCAAGAAAACTAGATCCAGAAGGTCTGACTCCAGTACCTCCGTCAATGTGATGATGTGTCTTACGCCCGAACCCAATAATTAATTCACAATCTCAGATTGAAAACAGTCTGAGACTTATAGTCGTATTTTTAATTAGACGAAGCCAACTGACAGTAGCTAATGTCACTTTGTAAAATAATGTTGCCATATTTAAAGTAATAGTGATGCGTTCAGTTCATGTTCAATCAGATGAATGAACAATGAGTGTGAATAGTCAATCATTTCAAACAATAAAATAATATTATTTCTATTTCAAAATTGTATAAAAGTGCTCTGATATAAGTTAGGTACTAGTACTATGTAACTACAATCAGTTTTTTGACGTCTTTTTACAAAGCGCGGCGCGGCGACTAGTGCCATCACCGATCATTAATTCAGGGGTTTTTACTTTGTCACAACACTATTTTTATTTCATTAAAAACTGACAACACCGTAAACGTCAGTTGATATCGTCTAATTAAAAATTCGACTATAGACCGTGACAGTCGATCGATCTCCTATCTGCATCCCAATAACCAAACCTTACGAAGACAATCCATTTGTGACGGATAAAATGCTCTGTCGTTCCATTTTACTGAATATTCACTCATATTTGATAATCAATGTAAACCAAATAAAGTAAATAAAACCGTACAAATAACATTAAAATATACATTTCTATCTTTAAATAACAAACAGCTTTTTCAATTATTTAAAAAACTCGACAGATGGCTATTACAATCCTTCGATCGGTTATTGGCACACTTGTTACAACATTTGGATTAAGATTACTATCTCAGATGGTGGATTATGGATTGAGTAAGGTTATTGGGTTCGGGCCAGTGCCGGATTAGCCATATAGCAAGAGTAGCAAATGCTACGGGCCCCGCTAACTTAGGGGCCCCGCGCTCCAACGCCTGTCTGACCGTAATAAAAAAGTATGAATTTAGATAGTAGCGTAAAATATCTTGCATACCTTTAACGCGAAGCGCTTAGTCTATGCTTCACTTCCACATAAAAATAAACTTGACTTTGTCAAGTATAATCGTAAAAATAAGTACGTATTTATCTTTTTAACGTTAATTTTCAAATTTTAATTATAATCGATATACATATTTAGACTAGAATGTTATTTGTACCCTTGAGATTATTATTTTTATATAGGTATACATTTATTTTGCGAGTTTACGTAGCCGAGATTGTACTTTTCAAATCGATTTTAATATAATATCGATTATAAGTATTTCGAGGAAATAGGCGAACTATTTAAATCCTAAAGCCTAACCAAGGGCCCCTAGGCAGAATTTGCTACAGGCCCCGCGCTTGCTTTATCCGGCACTGGTTCGTGTCTATCTTTAAATAACAAACAGCTTTTTCAATTATTTAAAAAACTCGACAGATGGCTATTACAATCCTTCGATCGGTTATTGGCACACTTGTTACAACATTTGGATTAAGATTACTATCTCAGATGGTGGATTATGGATTGAGTATTGGGTTAGGTTGAGGTTATTGGGTTCGGGCGTAAACTAACTTACGGTTATATCATCCTCCGACACAGCGACACAAGTCGTGCCTACTTCCGGCTCTCTTTCCGGTATACACACAGGGCGAGAAGTATTCACTACTGTGTCCAGCTTCAGTAGTGCGATGTCATACTGATTTGTATCATCTGAAATAAATAAATCGTATAAGAACAGCCTTGCGATTCTGTAACTCACTTTTCGAACTCACACAGCGGTTTTCACAGCGGCGGTCGCGCTCAAATCAGTCGTGAAGCAGTCATTTTATGATTTGGCATTCTGATAAACAATAAACTAAAAGCTCCCTCTTTATCAGAATATTATTTTTATTTATTATTTATTTATTATCAAAAAATTCATATGTATAATAACATCCATTAAATAGTGGAGAACTACTGTTATTTTTAAGGTTTCTAATGTAATGTCGTAAATAATTACATTTTTCCGCTTACATTGCAAACGCAGGCTGAACCCTACGAGATTTATCAAAATAATGTACTAAATATTGTACACATTGAAAACGTCTACAGAAGACTCCGCGATGGTATATATCTATCTCTTATGGATATCCCACAAAAAACATTTTTTGTCATTTACTTTTTACGACAAATAATGGCTTATTTTCGAAGCGATTTTAACCAATACAGCATTAATCCTTATCCAATCAAATACCTTAAAAAAATAGTTGATTTAATATAGATCTATATGGCCCTTTACAGCATATGATTTAAAATTTAAATGAATATTTTCGAAGATATTACAGATTTAAAAATTGCGTAGCGTTTGCGGCGTGAGCGTGCCTATACATAGCGCATCGGAGGCTGCGGTTCTCCCTATAGCACTTTGAATTTAGTATCAGCCTTGCGATTCTGTAACTCACTTTTCGAACTCACACAGCGGTTATCACAGCGGCGGTCGCACTCAAATCAGTCGTAAAGCAGTCATTTTATGATTTGGCATTCTGATAAACAATAAACTACAAGGAGGGACCAAGGAGGGCTGTGTGAGTTCGAAAAGTGAGTTACAGAATCGCAAGGCAGCATTGCACCCGTGAGAAGCCGGTGCGGATCGCTAGTAATTTTATTTCTGCCCTGCGATTCTGTAACTCACTTTCCGAACTCACACAGCGGTTTTCGCATCGGCGGTCGCTCTCAAATCAGTCGTGAAGCAGTCATTTTATGATTTGGCATTCTAATAAACAATAAACTACAACCCCCCACCTTTTCAGACTGACATACGTTCTAATATTTCACTAGGAATCATGTTATAGCAGCGTATACTTAGGCCCATAAATGAAGTATTTATTTTCTGCAACCTGTAAGACACTTTTAGGAATTGACAGACACTTCAGACATTAGGGCCACGTTCTCTACTATGACGACTCATTGGTCTAGTGGTTAGTACCCCTGACTGCGAATCCATGGGTCCCGGGTTCGATCCCCGGCTGAGACGAACATCGATGTGATGAGCATTTGGTGTTGTGCTCAGGTCTTGGGTGTTTAAATATGTATATCTATCTATAATATGTATGTATATCCGTTGCCTAGTACCCATAACACAAGCTTCACCAGCTTAGCATGGGACTAGGTCAATTGGTGTGAATTGTCTTTAAAAAAAAAAAAAGTGATACTCACCATAATTATAATCAGGATGTATTACAACACTGGCAATGTTCGCCACTTTGGTGGGATCCCGCTCGAATCGTACGCTCAAATCATCTTCATTATTCGTAACGTGTTTTAAACAAGTTGCCGTCGTGACGAGCACGTCCGGGTAGAAGTTTATGTATGACACGGGGCACCGTTTTTGGTCCCCGCTGAAAACAGACATTACGTGTGTTACATATCCATTGCACTCCCTTTGCCCCGCATACCCAATACCAGTATTCCTCTTAGGGGGCGTCCATAAATTACGTGAGGTGTTTTTTTTAATTTTCTGTACCTCCCTCCTGGTGAGATGTCGTGAGATTTTATTCAACCCCCTCCCCCAACCCCCAATCTCACGTGAGATTTTTCAAAATGTGGGTTTCTTACGTAAACGCGTTGGATTGTTATTGTAAAAAGAAAAAAATTGCTACGTGATTTTATTTACGACTAAAACAAAATAAGTGAAATGTTGAGCGTTTAGGTATGGAGTTAGCGGGAAGTTGCAAAGATGGCCTTTATAGTCAACCGTTTTCCTAATTTTTTTTTTCAATCAGAAAAAAAATTGCATGATATTTGCCGAGACCCCCCCTCTCTCCAACGTAAGATTAAATGAGATTTGACTCGACCTCCTCCCCCCCTTAACCACCTCACGTAATTTATGGATGCCCCCTTACGCTACACCGTTATAAAAGGAAATGGACTATAGAGATCAGAAGCTTTTAATCGGATACCTCACATCGGACCGGTCATTTCTCAACTAGTTAAGTTCATAATATAGATTACTAGCTGACCGGGCAAACGTCGTTTTGCCATGTATATCATTTATAATAAAAAATAGGGGTTGATCGTAGAGGAGTGAAAATTAGGGGTTGTATGTATTTTTTGATGCTGTATCATAAAAAAATAAATAATTTATCTAAAAATTAAAAAAAAAATTAGGGGTGGACTACCCCTAACATTTAGGGGGATGAAAAATAGATGTTGGCCGATTCTCATAGGTACCGGATAAGCACAAAAAACTTCATCAAAATCGGCCAAGCCGTTTCGGAGGAGTATGGCAACGAAAACTATGACACGAGATTTTTATATATTAGATTTTTCGTGCACCTAATATAATATCGGGCCGATTAAATAGTTTATTATTAAGTCTTAATTATTGTACTAGTGATTAATTATAGTAATTTAAACGCATTTTGTTTTTTTTTTGGGATTCACCGCTGGCCCTTACTCAATTCGTGTGTTAACATTTTATTTTTATAACAGTGGGCAAACGGGCAGGAGGCTCATCTGATGTACTGGTTCTGTCTCAATGCCATAGGGCTCACAATCACCTTATAAGAATTGGTACACTCTGAATAACTCGAAGTCGAATTGGTTCCAGAATACTTCTGTATGCAGCTGGTTCCACATAGTTGTGTATGGCAAAAACTGCCTTAAGAAACACTGTTGTGGACATCGAGGTGATACGGGTAGTATTTCGTATTCTTCCTCAATGTCTGATGAAATTCAGCTGCAGGTATCAATCCGAAATCACTTCCGAACACTCGTGGTAAAAGATGCAGAGACACATCTCCACACCCTCGTTATGACGTTATTGAAGTGAAACTTCTTTATCGGGGTTGGAAAAATTTTTTGTGTAAAATTTTTTGTTACGCGTCACATGTTTCGGTTACGTCACATTTGACCGTTACGCGCGTCTTTTTCTTGTCCCTACCAGGGTTGATTCAAAGAGATTCTAAACCATTAATAACAAAAATGTATAATAACGATAACAATTATACTAAAAATTCTATTACAATTTATGAAATTCTGTAATAATCTTAGTGGTAATAAGGTAAAATGAAATAATTGTATTATTTGTATTCAAGTTTGTGATATTAAAAGCCTTTTGTTAAACTTTATCTAATTTAACTTTATTTAACTAAATAAAGTTGCATATAGATAAATTTCGAAAAATAAGGTCATAAAGAAGTTTCACTTCTAACGTGTGTACACTAGTACACGCACATTTTTGTTTTTTTTTTATTGCTGTTAATCTAGGTAAAACATACGCATAAACCCAGGCCCTCCAAGGGTACTGTCCGGGAAGTACACTTCTCAATGTTGATCTGACGCGTCTCGGTTCACCTTCAGGGTTGCTCATCCCACAGTTCTCTTGACTCCTGTAAAATAATCACGTGATTTACTCCAACGCGGGTTCTCCGTTACCAAACCAAGATGATGTTTTCCTTCTTAAGAGCGAATATTAATGATAGAAATAAAGTTCAAGTGCATAGCCGGGGATCGAACCTACGATTTCAGGGATTAGAGTCGCACGCTGCTCCTATTTCACCATGCCTCCTGCTGATAGGGGCAAGTCTTTGTTTTTAATTTATGTGTGGTGTGATGGTTGCAGCTCCTTACAAACGTTGTGTAAAAAAAAAACATGGCGATTAAAAAGAGTGGCGGAGAGTTTATTGCCAGTTCTTCTCTTCCGTTCTACGCCCTTGATTTGAGAACTGGCAGTAAATGTAAAATTAGAAGCATTAATACGTATTTCTTTTGGGACCTCCTTCTCTTTATCCAACCCTCATTTTGTAATCTTTATATTAAACGGTTGCCGTGTCAGTCACAAAGATTCACCGCGTCGAGTCCAATTTTGACTAACACCCCGAGTGAACCAAGAACTTGGCACCCTTTTGTTAGCGTTCCTGTCTTTTTTTTATAGAACAGGGGCAAACGGGCAGGAGGCTCATCTGATGGTAAGTCATACCGCCGCACATGGACACTCTCAATGCCAGAAGGCTCGCGAGTGCGTTGCCGGCCTTTTAAGAATTGGTACGCTCTTCTCTTGAAGGACCCTAAGTCGAATTGGTTCGGAAATACTTCTGTGGGCAGCTGGTTCCACAAAGTGGTGGTGGGCCTTAAGTAACGCACAGTTGTGGAACGACAGACGTCGAGGTGATACGGGTGGTATTTTGCCTTGACGTCCGATAATGAAACTCAGCAGCAGTTATTAGACCGAACAACAAGCAGATTTTGTATTCAAAAATTCAAAATTCAAAAATCATTTATTCACGTAGGTAACACAATGTACACTTGTGATTCGTCATTAAAGAAATAAATATTAATGCTTCTAATTTTACATTTACTGCCAGTTCTCAAATCAAGGGCGTACGGAAGAGAAGAACTGGCAATAAACTCTCCGCCACTCTTTTTAATCGCCATGTTTATTTTTACACAACGTTTGTAAGGACCTGCAACCATTACACCATGTTCCACATGACATTTTTAGTAATTAATAATAATAACATAAATAAAAACAAAGACTTGTCCCCTATCAGCAGGAGGCATGGTGAAATAGGAGCACGCACTTACATTCTCGTGGGAACAACACGCAAACACATAGTCGAAATAATTAACATCACCGCATACACGAATTCAAGTACGACCAGTCACCACAAGTAGCACCCGTTCACGAGTATGACGCATGGCCAGCCATCGGCCCCCTCGCCATATTTTAGGGAGAGAGACAACCCGACGCATGGACGCCGCCACAAGCAATGACATTTAAGCGAGCATGACGATCCTTGAAATGTGGACTTGGCTGCATAAGAAAATAATAATAATACTGAAATAATATTGAGATGGTTATTCATACAAACCTTATGCTAGTAACTTCACTTTGTTGAACACAACACACTTCAAGCGGTGCGCAGTTGTCGTCCACAATTCTGTAAAAGTTTATTTATTTGACGTAACATTTATAACTTAGAAACGGTTCATGCAACATCTATATATATAAAAATGAAACCCGTTTTCCGTTGTCACAACATAACATGAAAACGGCTTGACCGATTTGTCTAATTCTTTTTTATAATATTCCTTGAAGTACGAGGATGGTTCTTACGGAGAGAAAAATTAAAAAAAATTGAGTGAAACAGTCTAAAAACAACACTTTTCTATATTCATATTCGTAATAATACTTAAAAGTCAATTTGAACTTGAATACCATATCATAAAGTTTAAATATTAGTGGAGGGGTCCTGGGAAGGTAAATTTTTATTTTTTGACATAATGTATTTGTGGTCTTATCAACTTTCTTTTTTTTATCTTACTAGCTAGACCGGTGTTCCGAATAGCAGACTAAGTATTTAAAAAAATAAAGAATCGACTGTTAGGCGGTACGATGTTCGCCAGGCCAGCTAGTATTTAAATAAAAGCGAGGTAAAAGAAGTGGTAATAAATACTTACAATCGGCGCGTAATCGATTTAGCTTTGTAGTGCTGTCGGATCCTTGGATGGTCGCAGGTGAAGCAGTTGTAACACCCTTGCCATACACCCCCCCCACCCGATGGCTCTATTTTCGAACATTTCAGGTTCTCAATCGATTTTTTATTGTCTGTAAATAGAAAATTCATTTCAATGACTTTTTAAACAACTGAGCGTTTTCTAAGGTAGCTGTTTGCCGCGCACAACCACTATGTGGAACCAGCTGCTCACTGAAGTATTTCCGAACCAATTCGACTTAGGATCCTTCAAGAAAGGAGCGAACCAAATCTTAAAAGGCTGGCAACGCACTTGCGAGCCGTCTGGCAATGTGTCCATGGGCGGCGGTATCACTTAAGAACGTGCAGGCTTGCAAACTTCATGACTTAAAAAAACAAACGGATGCCTGAAGTTCGCGTGAAATGAGACGTACAATACACTGTTTCGCGGAACTATATAAAACAAAGTCGTGTTACACCCTAACCCAATAACGTATCTCAATCCATTTTTGACCATATAAGTTAGTAATTTTAATCCAAATGTTGTAACAAGTGTGCCAATACTCAATCGACGGATTGTAATAGCCATCTGTCGATACAATACAGATACAAGCATAACAATTCTTGCATTTCCGGCCTTGAAAGACTTGGTACGCTCTTTTGTTGCGATTAAAAACTAGTCAGTCAATATTATCAGGCCCTCAAGGCCATTAGACCATGAATATCGATATTGATTCCTGGTAAGGTTGCAAGAAATAAAATATAATTTACGATTTAAATTATAGTTTTTGTCATACTAGACTCTAAATGTGTGCCTACAATCTACCAATTACTTTATATTACTCATCTTTTTGTATTTTTATAATAAAATACACTAAAATGGCGGAGGGTGGAGAAAAGATTCCTTTTTTTCACAATATTAATGATCAGTTTTCATTTTAGTGCTTTTTTTACATAACAAACGGGCAGGAACCTACAAATAAACAATAAGCTACAAGCTCCCACCTAAACAGAATGCCAAATCATAAAATGACTGCTTAACGATTGATTTGCGAGCGACCGCCGACGCGAAAACCGCTGTGTGAGTTCGAAAAGTGAGTTACAGAATCGCAGGGCTGATGTCAAAAATAAGTCAAAAGGCAAAACCATTTATTCATATAAGGGTCGATTCGACCAAACAAGAGTAAATCTTAATCTTAGAATAAATCGTCAGTTAATCGAGAGTAAATCAATTTTACGTTTTACCATCTACAAATTCTAAGAATAGTGGGCCTATTCGGGGATTATTACTATACCGCCGTTTCGCACGGAATAACAGCTATTCCTAGAATAATTTAATGGCGTCAGTCAGTCCAATCAGCTGATTTCTGTCATTTCACAAATATGTATTCTGTGTTTTAATTTCAAGTCAACCCAATGTACTAAATTAATAGTCTGGCATTGTATAATGAAACGTTTAAACAATTTATTATTTATTTATTTATTTGTAGATTTTTTATTTTCTATAATATTATAATGAAATTCAACTAGGCTCAACAGAAGTTCCTTTTTAGACGAAAGCCTCAAACAAACAACAAATAAAAACTTTTTGTTGGCGTTTGACACCTGTTAAAAGCTACTTTTTCACACAATAATACGGCAAAATCGAGTTGGCATGATGTATGCTCTTACACAGTCCCGTTGTAGAACAACATTTATTTGCCGAGTTTTATTTTCGTTCACCATTCTCTTTGCTATTCGCGTATTGTTATTCCTAGCGCAATTATACTATCGATTACGTGGACAAACGACTATGGATTTACTCGAGATTAAAATCATGGAATAGGTTATTCGTGGTATAGTTACTCGTGTATAAATTGAAGTTTGGTCGAATCGACCCTAAGTAACACAATGTACACTTATGAACGTCAAAAAAGGAATATCAATAAATGCTTCTAATTTCACATTTACTGCCAGTTCTCAAATCAAGGCCGTAGAACGGAAGAGAAGAACTGGCAATAAACTCTCCGCCATTCTTTTTAATCGCCAAGTTTTTTGTTTTACACAACGTTTGTAAGGAGCTGCAACCATTACACCATGTTCCACGTGACTTCTTTGCTAATTAATAACAATAAAATTAATTAAAAACAAAGATTTGTCCTCTATCAGCAGGAGGCATGGTGAAATAGGAGCACGCACTTACATTCTCGTAGGAACAACACGCGTGATGAGACCCAAAGACACTCAAAGCCTCGCGAGTGCATTTCTGTTAAAGAATTGGTACGCTCTTTTCGTGATGGACTCTAAGTCGAATTGGTTCGGGAATGCTTCAGTGGGCAGCTGATTACAAGAGAAAAAGTGCCTTAATAACGCTCAGTTGTGAAACGACGTTCGTCGTAATACGGGTAAAATCTCGTGTTCTGCCGCGACAATAATGAAACACAGCTGCAGGTATTAATGCGACTATTATGCAACAATTAAGGGTATTTATAAAAGAAATGATTCACGGTAAGAAATCCCGTTCCATTCCTTTAATAATACATGCACTTACTATTTGAAGACAAAAACACGCTGTCCAAACTTTGTGCATTTGCAGACCAAGCGATAGCGAGAAGAAACATATATCTGAAACATACAAAGGAATTTAAAACATAAGAATAAAAGCGCGTGCGTACAAAGTACACATGTCAGAAGTGAAACTTCTTTGGCAAATGAATTATTAAGTCTTGTTCATATTCATACAAATCTAAAACTTTACATTTCCGAGACTTAGAGGGAGGGAAAAAGGAAGATATGTTAGGAATTTAACTGTCATTAAAATATTAAAAGTATCGAAAATTAATACAAATTATAATTTTTTTCTTAAATTTATTGAAGTGAAACTTCTTTATCGGGGTTTGAAAAAAAAATTGTGTAACATTTTTTCGTTACGCGTCACATTTTTCGGTTACGCGCCATGTTGCTTTTTGAAGTCAAACTTCTTCATCGGCGTTGGAATGAAAGTTCTTTATCGACGTATGGGAGAAATTTTGTAGCAAATCGTCACGTTTTTCGGTTACGCGCCATGTTGCTTTTTGAAGTCAAACTTCTTTATCGGCGTTAGAATGAATTTTTTATCGACGTTTGGGAGAAATTTTGTAGCAAATCGTCACGTTTTTCGGTTACGCGCCATCTTTTTCTTGTCCCTACCACGGTTGATCCGAAGAGATTCGAAGCCATTAATAACAAAAATATATAATAACGATAACAATGATAGTAATAATTCTATTACAATTTATGAAATTCAGTAATAATCTTAGTAGTAATAAGGTAAAATGAAATAATTGTATTTGTATTCATGTCTATGATAATAAAAGACTTTTTTTAAACTATATCTATATGTACTATAGCATATAGTAGATCATTTTTCGAAAAATAAGGTCATAAAGAAGTTTCACTTCTTACGTGTGTACACCTAGTACACGCACACATTTTTTTCTTCTATAATAAACACGTGGCATTTTAATTTACAATTCGTCATTTGAGATTTCAATAAATCATTTTGCATTAAATATAAAATACTAATATTTTATAAATTCTCTTAACGATATTTTAATTTTTTTAAATATAATTTCTATAAGGTAATTCGCCTTTCTCACTCTCTCTCAATCGCTCTCTCCCTTTTCTTGCTACAAAAACGCTGCACATCTTCGTGACGGTAAAATATTCTTATTATTGCGTTTCATCAGTAAAAATATTGGATCTAGATAAACTCCTTGACTTCGTAAATCTAAGTGACACTTATGTTATTGGACATTATCGACTAATGTTAAAATACAATTGATGAGTGGTAAAAACTAAAGGGCTCATATTTGCTTCAAGTGTGCGACGATTGTTTACATTTTGTTTACGCTTCTACTTATTTACAGAGATATATATGTAGCTTAACTAATATTAGGTTACATAACTCCTTACGATTGTTTTTGTATTTATAACATTTACCGCGCGTTGCCTTTGCGTGATTTTGATCCGACCTCTGTGATTATGATTAATTAAGAAATGCGCTGCGATTCTGTAACTTACTTTTCGAACTCACACAGCGGTTTTCGCATCGGCGGTTGCTCTGAAATCAGTCGTGAAGCAGTCATTTTATGATTTGGCATTCTAATAAACAATAAACTACAAGCTCCCACCTTTTCAGAATGCCAAATCATAAAATGACTGCTTCACGACTGCTTTGAGAGCGACCGCCGATGCGAAAACCGCTGTGTGAGCTCGAAAAGTGAGTTACAGAATCGCAGGGCTGTCCTGTTTTAAAGCGTCTTCAATAATATACATACAGATCTTTCGTTTTTATAATATTCGTGTAGATGAACCATCACAGGAACAGGTTTATGGTAAAAAGTTTATTCGTGTGCCAAATATGTGATTAACAATTTTAAAATGATAACTTTTAACTTACCTAATCATATTGTCCTGCTTTTTGTTTGTCTGAAAAGATTTAAAATATAAAAAGGATTGTTGTATACATATGTATTGGATTATGCGATGTTAGATTCTCAGCGAAACAAATTTGGATTTGTAGGCATAGAAGACTTTAAAACAAACTATTATGGACTTATTTTTAATAATTAAAATAAACGACTTGCTACGAACAGATATTTAAATGTTCCCTCGACATTTTTGGTTTCTTTTTGGTACTTTTGATATCTCCTTTCCAACAAATCGGTACATAACCAAAATTAATAACAATATCTTATTGATTAAGTTGTTACTAAGAGAATAAAAGTTAAAATAGCTATTTCACTTAATAATTACGAGATATTTATAATCTTTATTGAAATTCTAATTAAACGTTTTTGTTTACAAGAAACATTGATATGTTATCATTTTGAACAAGGAAAAATATTGAAATAACTCACCCGTGCGGTCACCGAACAACGACTGGCGAGGAAACCTGATTTTAAGTAAATTAATCAACTATCTATCTGCCCCGGCTTTGTCTGATTAACTGTTTCCAGTGACATGCTGTGCAATGCTGATGAAAAGCACTTTTTTATTAAGTATTGTTATTTTCCTCGCTAGAGAGCTTCAGATGTATTTAAGGTATTTGATTGGATAAGGATTAATGCTGTATTGGTTAAAATCGCTTCGAAATTAGCCATTATTTGTCGTAAAAAGTAAATGACAAAAAATGTTATTGTGGGATATCCATAAGAGATAATATATCATCGCGGAGTTTTCTGTAGACCTTTTTAATGTGTACAATACTTAGTACATTATTTTGATTTACGACATCTCATTAGAATCCTCAAAAATAACAGTATTTCTCCACTATTTATTGGATGTTATTATACATATAAACATTCCTCTTCAATCTTTCTATCTATTTTAAAAAAAAGGGTGCGTGTGTACGCGCGTAAGAAGTTATACTTCTTTGGCATTATTAAAAATAGTTTTTGATTGCATGCAAATAATTAATTACTGGAAAAGGAGTCATTATAGTCAAAGTTCAGTTTACATTTGAAAAATTAAATAAATAAATATTTATTATTATTCCCTTACATTAAGTGTGACATAAATTCTATTATTATTCGAATGTTGTTTTTAAATTATGTCCAACGTAGCATCTTCCGTGGGCAACTTCATTCTGTTAATTTTGTGTCACGGTGCGCGCATCGTCATTTCACTCTCATCAATTTTTCATAACGCGCCTAAAGAAGTATAACTTCAAAAACCGCATCCCCATCACATTCCCATCACGATATCCGAAGTATTAATTGCGATTGGTGCACAGACTCATTCCTAACACTTTATTTACCACAGGGTTGAGTCACTCCCATGATAATACTGGTCTTCAAAAGCCGAAAGCAATTATTATATAGCACGAACAATTTTTATTCCACTTCCACGTACAGACAATGAAAGATAGATATACTTTGATTGGTATAGGTTATCAGTAGTGTGCATGTTTATGTTCAACTTGGAGATGAAATTAAAGAGGTCCACTATAATTGTATCTATAATCAAATCTATTTGCGAATTAAAATTTATTAGTGTTAAAAAAATTCTATAATTTGTATGTTTAACTCAAACTCAAAATAACTTTATTGGTAAGTACACTTATGAGCGTCAACAGGAATGTTGTTAAATTGATTCTAAATTTACATATTTACAATTATTGCAACTATAGATTTAACATTATTCTTTATAAAAAATGTTAAATGTTAAAAAATGATGAACACACAGTCAAACAGACAAACTCACGTAGAGTTACGTCAAAGTTGATTTCTTAAAAAAAACCAAACATATAACTAGATTAGAATCTGGCTAATGAATGATACTTGATTTTATTTTACTATTTTTTACATTGATAGTAACTGTATTTCTATGACATTAAATACTTTACGTATTTAGTCTTTTACTAATGATACTTAAAATGACTAGCATTGCATGGAAAACTAAAACTATATTTATTATAAAATACAACTTTATTCGGAATAATCAAAATCAGAATCCAAAAAAATCAATAAATATAGTTTAGGCTATTATACCTGTTAACTATTCGGAAAAATATATATGTATAATAGAAATAAAAATGAGTAATTGCATGAATAGTGAAGTATCAAGACAATAAATCATACTAACCTAAGAAATTCAATGACATTCTGTGTTGCCATCCGAAAGTTTTCAAATAATTCAATTATCTTCTTTCATTAGCCAGACTCTAGCACCCAGTTGATTTTGTCTAGATTGTCCTATGAAGCAGGACCAGCATGTTTCCAAGTATTTTTATCTTGAATATAATTCTCTAATTAGTTAAAAGCTTGTCTACAAAGTGTATTTTGAATAAAAGTTTTAAATTTTCTTTCTTTTAGTTTTAACGCCACAAGGTATTTTGTTGTAACATTTAACACAGATAAAGACATCGTTTGCCACCAGTGAAAAAAAAAACATTTTAGATTTTGACATACGTGATACGTGTCCGTCTCGATCACGTGTTCGAATGTTCCCATAGATTCTTTAACTATTGTTCAACTAATTCCGTAAGTTTGGGGCCATCCATAAAGTACGTCACACGTTAATGGGGAGGGAGGGTATCACCGAAGTGTGACATCGTGTGACAAGGGGCATGGGGGGGGGGTCAATACTTTTGTGACGTCACATGTTAAAATTAAAAATACTAAAACGCAAAGTTTGGATGTGAATTAAAAATTTACGAACTTGATCTATATTTATTAATAATTTAGCATACTCGCTATGCGATAATCTCTCATGGAACGTCATTTAACTTCTTGAGCGGCGTTGTAATGCAAGTGAGACACTCAAATTCACGAGAATTTTGAATGGTAAGGATTTAAAGATAAATTTAAAAAATGTGTGACGCCACATCAGGAGGGGGGGGGGGGGTTTATAAAAATGTGACAACCTGTGACAAGGACGGGGGGAGGGGTTCAAAAGTCCTAAAATTCGTGTGACGTACTTTATGGATGGCCCCTTTTACGTAATGTAAGTTAACGTAAGATTGGTTGAAATAAAGCCATCTATCATCATCTCAAACTGTTTTCATTACTTAAGGTTTTAACAATTCCGATAAATTAAAAAAAAACATCTGTGGCGCTACAACCTTTTTAGGTCTGGGCGTCATATTTATGTACCCGTTATTAAATTATAATTTTTCAATCTAATAGGCAAGTATCAGCCCCCTGTGCCTGACACACGCTGTCGACCGCTTTCCTCACGATGTTGTTCTTTACCGTTCGAGCGAATGTTAAATACGCACATAGAATGAAAGTACATTGGTGCACAGCCGGGGATCGAACCTACGACCTAAGAGATGAGAGTCGATTAATCTACTAGGCCAACACTGCTCAATAATGATGTTTTTAATAAATAAATAATGACGTAGTTTAAGTTATCCCAACCAGAGTCCCTAGTGTCAATTCTGATACTCCTGTTTAATAATTCTCTTACCATTATTTTGAATGCTTTCAATAGTAGGTATATGTGAGATTGGATCAAAGGCTTTGGACAGAACAATTAACATGTTGAAACGGTTTGCATTATTGTTCAATTATCAAAAACGCTTTCGTTTTATGTAAAACACATTCCTGATGTAGCTATGCTTAAATGCATCTTTCGATAATTTAAGAATATAAAGTAATCTTTCTAGTGACAACTGCCTTGCGATTCTGTAACTCACTTTTCGAACTCACACAGCGGTTTTCGCATCGGCGGTCGCTCTCAAATCAGTCGTGAAGCAGTCATTTTATGATTTGGCATTCTGATAAACAATAAACTACAAAAAATGACTGCTTCACGACTGATTTGAGAGCGACCGCCGATGCGAAAACCGCTGTGTGAGTTCGAAAAGTGAGTTACAGAATCGCAGGGCAGATTATTAAGAATGATGAACCGCAATTAGAGTAAGTGCGGAAAGTATTCAACGAATGGCGGTTCGAATCGTCGACAACCAATCCCTCTCCGAGCTTGATCCCTGATAGAGATGTGGGGTCACTCTGCATCTTCTACCGCATGTACCATGGAGAGTGTTCACAGGAGTTGTTCGGATTAATACCTGCAGCTGAGTTTCATCATCGTTCCACGCCTGAGCGTTTTTAAGGCAGTTTTCTGCGCACCACCACCACTATGTGGAACCAGCTGCCCACTGAAGTATTTCCAAGCAATTCGACTTAGGTTACTTCAAAAAAAGAGCGTATCAATTCATAAGCCGGCAACGCACTCTGAGGTGGTTAGCACGGTGAAGAGCTAACCTTTTTTGTTTGTCATCACTGTTAATTCAACAGTAATCACTTCAATACCTAATTAAAAGTTTGTAAATAAATGAAATGACGCTTAGCATATAAAAATTGTTTGAATAACAACCAGCCTTGCGATTCTGTAACTCACTTTTGAACTCACACAGCGGTTTTCGCATCGGAAGTCGCTCTCAAATCAGTCATTTTCAGTCAGTCAGTCAGATAAACAATAAACTACAAGCTTCCACCTAAACAGAATGCCAAATCATAAAATGACTGCTTCACGACTGATTTAAGAGCGACTTCCGATGCGAAAACCGCTGTGTGGGTTCCAAAAGTGAGTTACAGAATCGCAAGGCTGGCCGGTTTTTATTCCACATACACTATGTTAATTTGACCTAATTATGAGAGCGTGGATTGCGGTTAGTGGCATAAACGCAGACTTGACATTGATATAGATGATAAGGCTTTAAAGACAGACAGATACGGACGGTAAATACATTTAAAAGCTTCCTTATAGTGTTTAGTCTTCGCAACTTGTACCGCCATTACAAGTGGAGGTCATGGCCATTTATATATCTTATGTTTTTAGCAAAAAATATATAAAGTAAAGAATACGAGGTATGCATATTTATTACGCTCATTTGTCATAAACATACATATATAACTCAGGGATTCTAATTGTGTTTTTTAATAAGGCAAGCAGTTTTTATTCGTTTTAAAATGCAAATGTAATTATTAAAAAGAAAGGAAACGTTTATTAACCCCTAAACATAACAATCAAATATACAGAATATACAATTCGTAACCTATATAGTAATAATTAAAAATTTATTAAAAGAAATTTAAAAAGTTTGGTCCCTGTGGCAGTGTACCTTTAATGCTGGCAGCATTTCCTCGCTGTATTGCGATACTCATTCGTTGAGCGAGGAAAGCACCAGCTTTGGGGTCACCGGTACTATCTACTAGGCGCCAACTTTACTCTTTAATTAGCCGTGCACTGGACCCCACGGCCCAAGAGTTTCTATTCCAGAGGGAACAAAATCTAAGTTAGAGGAAATACTCTTATATTAAATTAGTTATTAAACATCAATTTTCACCTTTATTTAAATATTAACGCGTTTTATTCAAAACAACAGCTTACATAATAGACGGAAGATTTTGAAATTTGTGTATGTGATTTAAATAGTTAATTTAACTTCTGACAGAGACAAAGTCATAGGCTGAAGTGCAATTGGAGGTAATAGGATCGCCCCTTATGATTATAATTTAAATATAGCGCCTAATGTCAAATATCCGCAATGCCCGAATAGGTATAGGTTCATATATGTACGAAAAATATTTTTTTTTAAATATTACTTAAACATACTCTGGACTGAAATTTGCTAGGCAACCCATATGGATTATATTTATTGACATATTAAATTTAATATAAAATACGTTTCATTAAATAAATATCTCGGTGAAGGTCGTTGTATATCGGGATCTTATACTATATTATTTTATAATCAAAATATTTCTGGAGCCCACCAACTCGTGAATGTTTACTCTTCAAATTGTTGACACCACGGGCCTAGTGAGAAGACTGAAAAGGACAAAACATGTGATTAAGTGAATTAGTGTTAGTGCACGTTAGTCTTAAGTGCTAAACAGTGGTAAGTGGAAATAAATACGACACAAGAACCGAGTATTGTCCCTAAGAGACTGTACATAGTGTTATTAGACACTTTATGTTATATTTAAAATGAGTCTGTGTGCAGAGACAATTTATAAAAAAAAAATTGTGCGTGTACTACGTGTACACACGTAAGAAGTGAAACTTCTTTATGATCTTATTTTTCGAAAAATGATCTACTATATGCAACTTTACAGAAATTCGTTAAATTAGATAAAGTTTAACAAAAGGCTTTCATTATCATATGAATACAAATATTTCATTTTACCTTATTACTACGAAGATTATTATAGAATGTCATTAATTGTAATAGAATTATTACTATCATTGTTATCGTTATTATATATTTTTGTTATTAATGGCTTCGAATCTCTTCGGATCAACCGTGGTACGGACAAGAAAAAGATGGCGCGTAACCGAAAAATGTGACGATTTGCTAAAAAAATTCTCCCATACGTCGATAAAGAAGTTTCATTCCAACGCCGATAAAGAAGTTTGACTTCAAAAAGCAACATGGCGCGTAACCGAAAAACGTGACGATTTGCTACAAAATTTCTCCCATACGTCGATAAAGAAGTTTCACTTCAAAAAGATGGCGCGTAACGGAAAAATGTGACGCGTAACGAAAAAATGTTACACTAAATTTTTTTTCAACCCCGATAAAGAAGTTTCACTTCAATAAAATATTATTTTCATGAATTAACATTTTGCATATTATGATACTTTTATGGTTAAATATATATAGCGACAGAATGCGTTTTGATCGATCCACTCGTTTTAATTGTAAATATTGATATAGGGCCTGTCAAGTTTATCGAAGAGCATCGAGCTTCAGCCCTGCGATTCTGTAACTCACTTTTCGAACTCACATAGCGGTTTTCGCATCGGCGGTCGCTCTAAAATCAGTCGTGAAGCAGTCATTTTATGATTTGTCATTCTGTAAAGGTGGGAGCTTGTAGTTTATTGTTTATTAGAATGCCAAATCATAAAATGACTGCTTCACGACTGATTTCAGAGCGACCGCCGATGCGAAAACCGCTGTGTGAGTTCGAAAAGTGAGTTACAGAATCGCAGGGCTGAAGCTCGATGCTCGTCGATATACGGGACCGGCCCTAAATCAATCTATACAATTAAAAAGAGTGGATCGATCAAAACGCATTCTGTCGCTATATATGTTTAACCATAAAAGTATCATAATATGCAAGTGTGTCTTGTTTTAGAATACGCGACAGAGTCCTAGCGGAACTTCTCTTTATCTCTCGCTATAAGATCTTAATACCCCATTAGGGGTTTCGACGAATTCTGGCTCTGATCTTATCTGGTCTTCGGCAGACGAAGTGTTGTTGTACCTGTTGATAGTACGATACACGAACATACGGCTGATACAAAGCTTTTGAAGTGTCTGGGATATGACCGACGGCTCCATACCTACTTTGTGCAAAGCCATCACTGCAATCATATTTCTTTAACATCCCATTACATAGTAATTTGACAATGAACACGAAAAAATATGGGAAATGGCGCAAAATCTAAAGAAGTTTTTAAAATAATATACCTGTTCGAAATTCAAAATAATTAAAAAGTTGAAAAAAAAGAAAACATGTGTGTGTATTTATGGCCAGACTAGTTATTCATGTAGACAGAAATGTGTATGAAGTGGTGAATAAATGAATATCCATCATGAAAATCTAGATATCGGCATTGTTCTACGTTAATTAATGTTTTGGTAATTAAAACATTTTAGTATAGTAAAGAATATTCATAGAAGTGATTAAAACGTGAAACAAGTTATAATTTAATTAATTGTTTTCTTGGTCATCTCGATTCTGACTCAGTCACAACGCGACCTCAAAGCCGTAAACACGACAAGAAAATTTACAATAAAATTGCATTTTCGATGCATTCCTTTCTGTTTTGATAATGTTGTTACTGTGCGTGTTTGTTTTGTTTATTTGTTATTCGTCTGGACAATATGAAGGTATGTAAAGTAATTTAATAGCTAGAGAGTTTTACATTTTAAAAAGTGTTGTGTACTCTGGAGTAGTGGGTTCCAAACACGGCAGTCCTCTTATAGATTCTTAATTTCTATAGAAAAACATCGCGAGGAATATCTAAGCCTAGAAATCTAGGTCAGAAGATTACATGAAAGTATTTCTCATGGAAAAAAACTACTGGGAAAGCCCCAATGGCAAGGAAAATTATAAAAACAATCATAATGCCGGAGATTTGTTTCTTTGTTTATTACGCCAAGTCATATGTACTACATTTGGGTATAATTTCTCGCGAAGTTTTCCACCATTATTGTGATTTCCACACGCAAGTGATTAAGGAGCAGTGTTGGTCTAGTAGCTTCAGCGTGCGCCTCTCGAGGACGCAGGTTCGATCCCCGGCTGTTCACCAATGGACTTTCTGTGGCACATTTAACATTCAAAACGTCGATTGTCAAATCACGAAACAGATACAGAAATCTGAGGCCCAGAGCTAAAAAGGTTGTAGCGCCACTGGTATTTTTTTATTAAAAACGTTACGTTAAATATATTTTTTATTATATTTATGATACACTGCCACAGAAACCAAACGTTTTAAATTTGTTTTGATTTTCTTTTTAATTATGTATATTATTACTTTGTAGGTTAAGAAAATTGTAAACACCGTATACTTGATTGTAATCAATAAAATTATCATTTTTTAAACTATATCATAAATATAATAAAAAGGGTGCGTGTACTTATGTACGCGCGTAAGAAGTTATACTTCTTTGGCATTATTAAAAAAAATAGTTTTGATTGCATGCAAATAATTAATTACAATTAAATAATCGAAGACTGGAAAAGGAGTCATTATAGTCAATACAGTTCAGTTTACATTTGAAAAATTAAATAAATAAATATTTATTATTATTCTCTTATATTAAGTGTGACATAAATTCTATTATTATTCGAATGTTGTTTTTAAATTATGTCCAATGTCGTAGCATATTCCGTGGGCAACTTCATTTTGTTAATTTAGTGTCACGGTGCGCGCGCATCGTAAAATTTCATACTCATAAATTTTTCATAACGCGCCTAAAGAAGTATAACTTCAAATATTGGCTGGCGTTTCTTTGGGAGGGTAAAAAAACAAAAATATCAGTCAAGCCGTCTCGGAGAAATAGATTCGTGGTAGCAATTTCTGTGACGTGAGTGGATTCTGTGAATTTTGAATGAGAGTGACTAAAAGTTCGGACTTGCTGATACTTACATGTATCTTGTTTTGCAGGTGACTTCTGCTACCAGAATGGTGTCCAAGGAGTTTGCACTATTTTGGACAACTGCCAACCAGCGATAGATGCCATTAGACGGAGACAACAGCCACAGGTTAGTTAAGCTTTCTTGAGCCTTACAAAATATTCTCACACTTTTTCCATTTTTGAAGTTATACTTCTTTAGGCGCGTTATGAAAAATTGATGAGAGTGAAATTTTACGATTGCGCGCACACCGTGACACAAAGTTGGCAGTGTGATTATAGCGTGCGCGAGCGAGATGGGAATAAGACAATCTACAAGTAAAAAGAAATAGAATATGCGTGAAGTTAGCAGCTAAGCCAAGAATTTTGAATGACCATAATGACATTTACCTTTTAAACAAATAAAGGAGTTTTAATTATTTTTTCAAAGAAATTTAGCAATGTTTTTTCACTAAGACCTATTGTTACTTAGTTAAAAGGTTATGAAACATACCAAATTATTAAATTGAATTAATAATATAATAAAATAATAAATAATAATTGTTATTAATATTAATTAATAATTGAATAATATACTAAATATTAAATATTATTAAATTGTTTACGTTAAATATTAATTAATTATATTTAAAAAAAATAAAGAAAGCCAAAGAAGTATAACTTCTTACGCGCGTACATAAGTACACGCACCCTTTTTTTTATTTATTACTTAAGATGTTATGTGGAACATGGTGTAATGGTTGCAGCTTTAAAAACGTTGTGTTAAAAAACTTGGTGATTATAAATAGTGGAGAGTTTATTGCCAGTTCATCTCTTCCGTTCTACGCCCTTGATTTGAGAACTGGCAGTAAATGTAAAATTAGAAGAATTTATTGTATATAAATTATATAAATAAATAAATTCTAAAGCACCCACTCACACAATCCTATTTCTCACTTAATATTTGAATATTGTCAACAAATTCCCCGTCACCCAAACACTGTCTAATTGTGTTTAAGTTAGCTCTAGTTTAAACGATTCATAGATTTTATTAATTAACAAAGTTAAACTCGTTCGACTTGATAAAAATTTAATAATAATAACTATAAAAAAAATACTTTACAACTTTTGGCGTTGCATAGAGCATAGGTATCTCTGCATCTTCTACAGCATTTACCATGGAGAGTGTTCAGTGGAGTGGTTCGGATTAATACCTGCAGCTGAGTTTCTGATCGGACGTCGAGGCAGAATACGAAATACCATCCGTATCACCTCGACGTCCGTCGTTCCACAACTGAGCGGTTTTTAAGGCAGTTTTTGCCGCGCACCACCACTATGAGGAACCTGCTGCCCACTGAAGTATTTCCGAACCAATTCGACTAAGGGTCCTTTAAGAAGCGAACGTATCAATTCTTAAAAGGCCGGCAATGCACTTGCGAGCTTGCTGGCAATGTGACTGTCCATGGGCGGCAGTATCACTTAACATCAGGTGAGCCTCCTGCCCGTTTGCCTCCTGTAATATAAAATAAATAAAAGAAATCTTTATGAAACAAGTCATCACCTGGTTTAATCCTATACTGTCATAATGCAGTTTAATTTTGTTGGAGACTGCTTTTGATTGAAATGTGTGTATTTGTGTAATTTGAGAATAATATTTTAGAGTCTTAACAATCAAAAATATTAGTGAAATAATAACAATAATTTATTTGCAAGAATATGCTATTAAGATATATATATATATTATGTTGGTACAATCTCAACTCCGCATCTCTGCCACGCGTGCAAATTTGTTACATAATTAAAAGGCAGAATTTTATATAGATCATATCTTTTAAAACTTGAGCTTATAACATAAAATTAGGGATAGTGGGGTTGCGACACTAACAAAAAGGCTTATTTAAGGGTTCTTAAATCTAAGTGACACTTTAATATAATTGTAGTCGACCCTTTAGACATTATCGGAAACGAGAATGTTATTACTATTTATGAGTGTGGGAAAAACTAAAAGGCTCATTTTGGCTTCAAGTGTGCGATAATTGCTTATTTATATGTAATTTAACTAATGGTAGGTACATAACTCGTTATCAAATTAATAGTGATAATAATGTTTCACTCTATTAATCATTAATAAAATAATATATTTCTTCCAAAAGCACTATTACGTCGATTATAAAATCTTTGAATGATTTTGGTAAATTATCAGTCAAAGTCAAAAATGATTCATTTATAAAACAATGTACACTTATGAACGTAAACGAAATATACATTAAATTCTTCTAATTTTACATTTACTGCCAGTTCTCAAAGGTCGTAGAACGGAAGAGAAGAACTGGCAATAAACTCTCCGCCCCTCGAGCTGCGGGGGCAAACGAGCTTGCGGTACGACCAAAAAGGGCAGTCTTCGCAGCTCATAGACACCCCTTTTTTAGTGGGTGCGTCGCCGGCCTTTAAACATTGCCCTACTACTACAGTCACTAATAAATAATCTGAAGCGGTTCTGACCTTGTCAAATAGCCAGTTCATGTAACGCATGAAGGAAGTATCGTTTACTTCACTTAATTGTCGCGATATTTGTCCTGAAGTGAGTCAATGGATTTTTTAATGATAGTGGAAATACCATGAGCTCATACTTACTAATTTCGTTTTACTAATACAGTAAAGTCCCTTAAATACGAATCGCATTTGTTTCTAAGTAATAATATAATATAACTACTAACTGACGTGAGACTGATCTTAAATTAAATTATTCATGTGCACTTTATTAGTTTAGTTTGTTTTTGGTTCCTGTTTACTTTTTTTTCTTATTATGTTATATGTATATTTGCACTTCTTGCCTACCTTATCTAAATTAATACTTTTCTTTTCTCACAGTGGATGCCTGGAAGAGATCGCTCGAAAGCGATAAGGCCGCCAGTTGCGCTCCTTTTAATTATGTCAATTTTTTATATTGTAATGCAGCGAAGTGTCAATAAATAATATTTGTTGAATAAATTAAATCTTTCCTCCAACTTCGATTTATCCCTTTGGAGTAAAAGAATTGGGCCGTGGGGTTCAAGTGCTAATTAAAGATTTACGTTGGCGCCTGGTAGTACCGGTGACCCCAGAGCTGGTGCTTTCCTTAACGAATAAGTATTGCAATACAGCGAGGAAATGCTGCCAGCGGTTAAGGTACACTGCCACAGGGACCAAACTTTTAAAATTTGTTTTAATTTTTTATTTATTATTATTATTACTGTGTAGATCAAGAAAATTTTAAATACTGTATATTTGTCTGTTGGAAATAAAAATATTTTCTGGTAATTGAAGTTAGTGTTACTAAGAAGTTGTTAATAAACATCTTCTTCTGGTGCCACTTTATTATAAAGGTTGACTGTTAACAAACTTAAATTGTCGGGGGGTATCTTGCGCTAGTCTAAAGAGTTCTTCGGCGGATGTGATGCCGGTCCACTTCCGTACTTTCCGCAACCACGGATTCTTCAACCAGCCTGTGGAGTGCCTGTGTTCCACTGTGGAACACGTCTGCTCCTCAGCATAATGCTGAGCAAGGACCCGGCATTTTGACGGCTCATTGGTCTAGTGGTCTAGTACCCCTGACTGCGAATCCATGGGTCCCGGGTTCGATCCCCGGCTGAGACAAACATCAATGTGATGAGCATTTGGTGTTGTCCTTAGGTCTTGGGTGTTTAAATATGTATTTATATGTTTATCTATCTATAATATGTATGTATATCCGTTGCCTAGTACCCATAAGACAAGCCTCACCAGCTTAGCATGGAACTAGGTAAAAAAAAAAGACCAGTTACAACCACAACACACACACATTACACATTTAAAATGTACATTATTCTTAAAAAAAATTGTTTTGTTATTTTTCTTTTTTGTGTGTGTGTTTCGGCAGTAATAAATGTTATGCTAATTACTTATTAGCCATAATAATTATTGTATAGACTAGATTGTAATTCACGTATAGACACACTCCCTAAACTGTTTTGTAAAACAAAAGAATGATTATATCAAATGTTTTCGTCGCCTTAAAAGAATGCGCAATGTTATTTGAAACTTGAAGATTTTTTTGCGACCTCTTCAACAATAATGGTTAAATTTCAGACAATTTACATAAAAATGTAATAAATTATACAGTTAAATTTTCCTCAGGAATTTATTAAAAACCGTACACGATACCGTTAGTTTGAAACAACCGGAGATTTGAATATTTTAATTGTTATTTTAATTATTTTATGGTAGAGGGGCAATGGGCCCATGGACACTCTGAAAGTCAGAAGGCTCGCGAATTTTAGCCATTGGTACGCTCTTTTGAAGAACCCTAATACCCTTATAGCATATTCTTGCTAATAAATTATTGTTATTATTACACTCTGATATTTTTAATTGTTAAGACTCTAAAATATTATTCTCAAATTACACAAATACACATATTTCAATCAAAAACATTCTCCAACAAACTTAAACAACATGACAGTATAGGATTAGACCAGGTGATGACTTGTTTCATAAAGATTTCTTTTTTTTATTTATTTATTTTATATTACAGGAGACAAACGGGCAGGAGGCTCACCTGATGTTAAATGATACCGCCGCCCATGGACTCTCACGTTGCCAGAGGGCTCGCGAGTGCGTTACCGGCCTTTTAAGACTTGGTACCCTCTTTTTTTGAGGGACCCTAAGTCGAATTGGTTCGGAAATACTTCAGTGGGCAGCTGGTACCACAAAGTACGGCAAAAACCAATAAAAGAAGTTTTACATATGTATATTTTTTATATATGTGATAAAATTGTTTATTAGCTTTTATCATTAAAACATATATGTAAAGCATATCTCAAAAGCGGTTTAAGTGGTTAGGTACATTTACGTAAATTATCCTCATTTTCAAGGGGAATGACCGCTCGGAGTCATTCAGTCTTTATGTTATAAAAATATAATACTCAACAGCTTTAATTAGAGCTAATTCACAACAATTATATATACACAAATTAATGAAAAATATAAAAATTCTAAATGACTATAAATACATGTTTTTTACATATTATGTGTTGAAGCCACTACTTATATACTTTTATGGAAATTGTATTCATTTTTACAACAAACTCCCAAGCGAAATTAGAGAATTATCACTGAACTGCAAAACTCTCGTTAAACGTAAATGAATAAAGCTTTTTATAAATTTGACGATTATATAAATGGTTTATTTGCTCCAGTTCAAACAATATGTACGACTCAAAACTTGGCGATTAAAAAGAGTGGCAGAAAGTATCTTGCCAGTTCTTCTTGCCCCCGTACGCTCTTGACTTGCTGGTAGTAAATGTAAATTTAGAATCAATGTAACATCTTTTCTGTTGACATTCATAAGTGTACTTGATAACCTTTATGAATAAAGTTATTTTGAGTTTCAAAAATGCTGAAGAAGAATGTTCTTCAGTAAAATAGCACGATTTCAGGTTAAAATAATTATACTAATTATTTTAACCTGAAATATATAATATAAATATAACCTGATAATTAAAGGATATACACTATAAAGTATATCCTTCAATTATCTAAAAATATTTGCGATATTTGACGACATATTGTTTTAATGAGTCAAGTGTCGTGTCAATTCAAAAGGGCGGCGGCCATTTTGCTTTTGCTCTTCAATTTATTTTTTATTTTTTATTGGCGTTCATAAGTGTACATAGTTATTAATATGATTAAATCTATTTTGATCTGTACATAAATAGACCACCATTCTTGAAAATAGCTTTATTGCTAATGAACCAAACTGACCGAACAGTCTCCAGCTAATTAGTTTAGAGTCTAGCTAATGAAAGAAGACAATTGAATTATTTGAAAACTTTCGGATGGCAACACAGAATGTCATTGAATTTCTTAGGCTAGCATGATTTATTGTCTTGATACTTTATGCAATTACTCATTTTTATTTCTATTATATATTTTTTCCGAATAGTTAACAGGTATAATACCTTGTTTTTTTGTTTTTTTGTATTCTGATTTTGATTATTCCGAATAAAGTTGTATTTTATAATAAACTAGCAGACCATCCAAGCGTTGCTGTGGCTAAGGTTTTTGTTATATTACATAGTAGTAAACTATACATGGCAAACGGAGGAGAACTTACGTGAAAGGTAGATAGCTTATGTGAATGCGTTGGTACTTTTAACACAGCGCCATCTGTTAGAATTGTATCAAATAATAAAAAAATATTTGCAATAAAATAATATTGCGGTTATAAATTGAGATGCTAGGTATCCTATCTTTTAAATTAGATCAAACTGCACTCGGTGTGCAAATTTGATTGATATCGGTTCGGTAGTTTAGGAGTCCATAGCGGACAAACAACGTGACACGTAATTTATATATATATTAAGATATAGTTTTAGTTTTCCATGCAATGCTAGTCATTTTAGTATCAATAGTAAAAGACTAAATACGTATAGTATTTAATTTCATAGAAATACAGTTACTATCAATGTAAAAAATAATAAAATAAAATCAAGTATCAAGTAAGTTTAATCCACAATATATATCAAACTTTTCGACTTATCCGTAGAACAGAGTCCGATGTGATCATGGAGCAAAAATGAGTTCAATAGCCAAACGAGATAAGGAATACGGACTCTACAGACGTACGTTTTTAGAATTTTCGTACCATGTTTAGTTTCGGAAATATAGAATCGAATAACGTACCATCTGACATTAATCTATACTTCTATACTAATATTATAAAGAGGAAAGATTAGATTTTTTGTTTGTTTGTTTGAAATGAACAGGCTCCGAAACTACTGGACCGATGTCAAATTCTTTCACCGTTGGCAAGCTACACTATTCCCGAGTGATATAGGCTATGTTTAATTTTCAAAAAAATTAGGGATGCACATGTCACCGTAAAATTGTAAACACCGTTAGATTATAATCTATCTCGCGAGATTGTGAACTGTCGAAAGATTGTGAACCTCAACGCACTGCTTACGATTTAACGTATTATTATTCGGTAGATTGTAATCTATCGAAGTGAAACCGTCAAATCGTTTATTGGGATCGATTGTTGGGAAGTAAAATTTTACTTCCCAACAAATTCATATAACTAAAGCTGTGAGTTACTTCCGACACGACATCAATATACATTCATCAAAACAATCAATTTACATTCGACAACAAACGAATTAACAAAGAAATATGGAGGCGCGGGCATATTCCGTTCAACCAATCAGCGCGCGAGGTACGATTTCACAATTTGACGGTTTCACTTCGATAGATTACAATCTACCGAATAATAATACGTTAAATTGTAAGCAGTACGTTGAGTTGACAATCTTTCGATAGTTTACAATCTCGCAAGATAGATTATAATCTAACGGTGTTTACAATTTTACGGTGACTTACATGTCAATGCGCGATCACCTGCGTCTAGAGACTTTTTCTCTGAGCGCCGCGTTAACGCTCGCTAACGCGAGTTCTGCCCTGCGATTCTGTAACTCACTTTTCGAACTCACACAGCGGTTTTCGCATCGGCGGTCGCTCTCGAATCAGTCGTGAAGCAGTCATTTTATGATTTGGCATTCTGAAAAGGTGAAAGCTTGTAGTTTATTGTTTATCAAAAAGGTCCCTAGGTTTTCCTTCTACGTGCTCAATTAATTCTTTATCGGTAACGGAAAACATCTTATTAAAACAATGCATCAGTCTGACGTGGGTTGAATGTGGTTTTAATTTGCAAACATTATTTATACAAAACTTTCCCCTATTTTCTGAATCACTTTTATAATTAGATTTGTCATCTTTCATTTAAATCATTCAATTTCAATACGCTACACAAACTAAATACATCTAGCAAAATGGCTACATTCGGTGTGATAACGAAACTCGGTACAGAGTAAATAAATATAGTTTAAAAAAACTATAAAACACGCTTTTAAAGCACATCAAACTAAAAAGTGAAAAATAATTCCTCGATTGCTCGATAGACGAAAAATATGGCACAGAGCGCCCCACGCTTTTTCACAATAATACCAGTATTTTTTGTTCATTACCATATTCAGCCTAAATTAGGAATTATTTTTCACTTTTTAGTAACGTGCAGCAATACGTGTTGTCTCAATTTAATCGTATTGCTTTGTGGACTTAAAATTTTTTTTATTGATTTTTCGAGATAAATCTATGAAATTATTATATTGTCGCTGTTTCTTTATAAGTGTACAAAGTTTGAATTAAATCTGTCTGTTTAAAGTGGGTCAAAATCGAGTCCAAAGGAGTCGGTTACATACATACATACAGGTAAAGCTAATATAAAGCGTGTAAAAACCGCCTTCACCGGAGAAGGGCCCTTAAATACTTCGCTTGCTCCAGTGAGCTTTCATCCTGCTCTTCAGGCGATTGAACACCAGCGATGGCCCAAGCCGAGGTCCAAGTCTCGCAGAAGCCTTGTGATAGTCGTAGAAAACCTATTCCAATCGGGCTACGCTAGCCAAAACAGCCTGAGCTGTCGAACAACAACCTGGCTCTTCAAAACAACAGCAAGATTCCATTTTTTTGACGGTTTACCTACCGACGCAGAAACTCTTTGTACATGCCATCTAAACGTTCTTTTATTTGGGCCGAATTCTTCTTCCTTCTTTTTACACGCTTTATATTAGCTTCACCTGTATGTATGTATGTATGTAACCGACTCCTTCGGACTCGATTTTGACCCACTTTAAACGGACAGATTTAATTCAAACTTTGCGCACCTGTCAAAGATCGATGACAATGCAATAATCCGAAAAAAATAAAATAAATAAATAATAGTTTAAATAAGGCGCTCTGTGCCATATTTTTCGTCTATCGAGCAACCCACGGTTTTTTACAATAATACCAGTATTTTTTGTTCATTACCATTTTCAGCTTAAATTAGGAATTATTTTACACTTTTTAGTTTGATGTACTTTAAAAGCGTGTTTTTTAGTTTTTTTTAACTATTATTTATTTTTACACCACCATTTTGTTTGTTTCAGATATGTAGTTTTGTGGGCGTGGATACAATAGTGTGTTGTGTTGAGATACGTCAGCCTATCGCCACAACAACCAGAAGGTAGGTGAAATAAATTATTCGAACAGTGCTCGAACCTCGAACATACTAATAGAGAAGTGATTGTGACGAATTTCGCAGGCGCTAATTAAAGATTTAATTTGGCGTTTGGTACTACCGGTGACCCCAGAGCTGGTGCTTTGCTCTTTCATCGAATAGACAAAATTTTAAATTTATTTAAGGTTTTTTTTTTCAATTTTAATTGTTATTATTTTTATTACTATGTAGGTTAGGAATATTGCAAATACGGTATATTTGTGTGTTGGAAATAAATTCTGGCATAGTCCTTCTAATATCTGAACCTTTGATTTTCCTACTGAAGAGTCCCAATAATGTTTAACAAGCCTTTAAATACTATTTACTTCAATAGTATACCTATTTATCGCCAAAACGCAATGCTTTACTATATATTAAAAACTTCCTTCACTCAAAATACTTAATCTCAAAGACTATATATAGTACAACAGTTGTCAAATTTATATATACAGCTATTCACACCACAGTATTATTCAGAAGATGAGTTCAATGACCTTTGAAAAGATTTCCAAACTTGGAAACTTTTTCAGCATGGTTAATGACAAGAGCTCTTTTTTTTATAGAATGGGGGGCAAACGGGCAGGAGGCTCACCTGATGTTAAGTGATACCACCGCCCATGGACACTCTCAATGCCACAGGGCTCGCGAGTGCGTTGCCGGCCTTTTAAGAATTGGTACGCTCTTTTCTTGAAGGACCCTAAGTCGAATTGGTTCGGAAATACTTCAGTGGGCAGCTGGTTCCACATAGTGGTGGTGCGTGCAAAAACTGCCTTTAAAAACGCTCAGTTGTGGAACGGCGGACGTCGAGGTGATCTCAATAGATCTTCTAATACCAGTCATTTTCTCTTAATATTACTCCATATATGTATTTTCCAGGCCTTTGACAACATCTACAGAGTATGTTCCGCTTGAATACGATTATAAGGAGGCAGACCAAGCCTCTGAAGGTTCTTGTGAGAATTTGTCGTCTGATATGACCGCCACTAAGACTGGACAGAAAGCCTGGGATAGTAAGTAACTGTAACAGATATTTACTAACACATAGGATAATTAGATATTATTTTATTAGGTAGTAATATAAGGCTATAATAAAAAAAAACGACGGGTTGCACTCCGGGAGTGCAGAAGTGAAAACTTGAATATTAACGTTGTGCATTTTTGATATTTTGTAATGGTTAGGGAATCATTTTGCACGAATTGCTTTAATTATCAGTATAAAAGTACTATCATTTATGTGGTAGAATACAATATTTATTTATTGCGCAAACATGACAAATTATATTACATTAAATACGCCGCGCCAGCTGTCTACTCTCCATCCGTCTTACTACTCAAAATAATTAAAATCAGTATTAAATTATTCAATTAGGAAAATTCACTATTTTTTAAGTTGCCATTTTTTATTCGCGTCAGACCAAAACACAGGTCTGACCAAATTGTTAATAATAAAGCTTTAGACGTTTCGCAAAATTAACCTTAAAGTATTGACTTAAGGTCCAATTCCACATGCAACAATGTATCTGAGGAAAGAGACAAATGAATTAAAACCGTACCTATATAGGACGAAGGTTCATAATCCTTTAAAAAAACATCCGTATTACGAATTTTCGATCAGGACACGTGACCTGACGCGAGTTTAACATTTTTTACAAAAGTGTACAACGCCGCTAAAGAAGTTTTCACTTCAAAAGTTTTTACTTCAATAAAATTATAACAAATAAGTCGTATTTAAGCACGTATGCATGCATGCCCGACGGACCGGATCCATGATATGTGTCAGACACAGAAGGCTGATCACTTGTCAAAGAAATGGATGCAATCTAAGGCTAGGTTATTATTTAATTATTATAACATTAATCATAATTCATAAGGCGTTCGACGACGTACGCCGCTGTCTTGCCTCCATTTTGGAGCCTACAGGGATCGCTAGAAACGATGTCTTTGATCCCTTGGAGGATGGGACGGGTTTTCGTATGGGATGCTACTTCTGTGGACGCGTTATCTCCATCTCACCTCCCTCGGACAAGCACAAGAACTAGCGCGGTCGCAGTGCAGGCGTAAAATAAGAAACGACTCAAATATACCTAAGAGTCTTTCCTCCAACTTTGATTTTGGAGAAATGACTCTTGGACCGTGGGGTTCAAGTGCACAGCTAATTAAAGATTTAAGTTGGCGCCTAGTAGATAGTACCGGTGACCCAAGAGCTGGTGCTTTCCTTAACGAATAAGTATCGCAATACAGCTAGGAAATGCTGCAGCTGCCAGCGGAAGCTTCCACTGGAAGCTAACTTTTAAATTGGTTTTAATTTTCTTTTTATCAATGATTACTATGTTAAGTTATAAATATTGTTAATATTGTATTATTTATGTGTTGGAAATACATCTTTTCCAAAGTAATTACTACGGCCCAAGAGTCTCTACTCCAAAAGAAACAGAGACAGAACAGAAAAGATTAATTGCATATCAGCTAAATTTAATTCATTGTCTTTCTTTCCAGAATGTATAGAATACCAGCAAAAGTTAGTTTACCCCTGCGAACGCGGGGTGGCGCTGACTGGAGAAATGGCAAGAGTCAGCAAATGCAGACACCACGTGACCGATTTAATCGTGGGAGGAGTTCAGGCTGGAGAAGACGAATTTCCTCATATGGTACCTTCATCATTCTCTATTTATCTTAACATATACATAAGAGATCCATTTGTTTACTTACTAATAAATATACAAAAAAATGCTTTTTCTATCAACCATAGTGTCAACTTATTTTACTATAATAAGCCGAGTCGTTTGAGCAAACTTGCACTCTTAATTATATGCTACTATTATTTTCTTTATTCCTACATAATTATGTATTTATATATTAATCGCGGATGCTTGGCGGACCATACCCACACGTTTTTACAATACAGTTTATTTAAACGTGTTAATCTCAAGAACTGTCCCAAAACATTATTGCAATTATCGAGGCTATTTTAAATACCGCATGTAAATGGAAAATGCTACAAAAACTGAAATACAGGGTGTCTCAAAAGGAAGTTCATATTTAGTTGATCGATTAAAAAAAAGTAAGTCGTGTAAAAAAAAGTGTTTATTATTATTAAAGTACACATTTTGGGAATTTATTTCTTTAAAATAATGCCGTACAAAGGTAGAGCCTCGCGTTCGCGGCATTCATTTAATTGAACAATAAAATTACTTATTGTTTGATTAAATGAGTGACGGCTGCCATTTCGTGACGGATATTATCCTTCAATTGCGCCGGAGAAGTCGGCTTATTGGCGTAGACTTTAGATTTAGGATAACCCCATAAGAAAAAATCCGTAGGGGTTGAATCAGGACTGCGTGGAGGATAATTTATGTGATCCTGGAGATCAATTTGTCTGAGAAAACTTCACGAACTCGTGGCAGAGACGTATTGGACGTGTGACGTTGTTCCGTCCTGCTGGTACAATGTTCTTTGTTTATATATATATATATTATAGCCAGGAAAGTTTTGAAGTTCAGGCACCAAGAAGTCGTCTAACATTTTCACATAACGCTCTGAAACTAAATGTAAACTTTCTTTTGAGACGCCTGTTATTATTCCTTTTGAGAGCTTTCATTGTGTGCTTTGTGCAAACATTACATACTTATTCACACACACTTAAGTAATGTATCTCTTTAAGAACAGTGTTGGCCTAGAGGCTTCAGCGTATGAACACCCCTGAGGTCGTAGCTTCGATCCCCGGCTGCACAAATGGACTTACTTTCTATGTGCGCATTTAGTATTTGCTCGCACGGAGGAAAACATTTTAGGAAACCGGCTTGCCTCAGACCCAAAATGTGGACGGCGTGTGTCAGGCACAGGAGGCTTGCCTATTGAATTGAATAAAAAAAATAAGAATATTTTTAGATTAAAAACAAGATTTCGTGTGTTTTTTGTTGAGTTGTAGATGTATCTTATAGCTGCGACCAAAATTTGACATTAATTGAAAAATCTAATGTTGTTTTATGTCTATGTATGTGACATAAATGTTACCACAGTGTAGTAATCTGTAATGATAGCTTATAAATAAATATTTGTAGGTTCTTCTAGGCTTCGGCGACACTCCGGACACGGCTCACTGGGACTGTGGTGGCACAATTTTGAGTGAGCGATTTATCCTCACAGCGGGACACTGCACCTACAGTCGTGACAAGTAAGTCTAATTTTCTATTATCATAAAACATAAAACTAAATAAAACACATTTTTCATCACAATTTCTTCAGACGACTTCATACTTCATGGCCAACTATAATTATGTATTGTAAATTGAAACTACGAGTCAAGTGTAGTGCTCACTCAGCCTTGCGATTCTGTAACTCACTTTTAGTGTTTGAGGTACACCAAATGAAAACCGTAGTAGAATTCACTAGCTTTATTGTCCTCTGACTTACATGGCGGTTATAGGGCGACTGATTGATCCACGTGCAAGTGGAATTACGAAATAATGATGCGTAGACAATATTACAAATACAATTGCGAAATTTCTAAATAGCCATTACACCACTACATACACCCCCTTCTTAAAAAAAATGAGTAGATACATATAAACACAAAAAAAAAAAAAATTACTACTGAAACTTTTAAATAAAACTATGACAAAGTGTAATTGTTAAATAACAAATGCCATATGTTTTTATCTCGCTGTCATTAGCTGCGTATAATTTAAAATCGCAATGAATTAGTGTGCGTTGTTTAACACACCATTTCGGGATTACAGAAATATTAGCTCCTGTGTCTATCAGGAAAGTAAACTTAGATAAACTATCCCTAACTAACAAACGGTGATTACTAGATACCTGTCCCTCAGTACATCCGTCCACCGCCTGCGGATATACTGGTACTAGTTTCCCGCGCCGCTGTCTGTCTTTACGCCAGGCACAAGGTTCCTCGCACCTCCTCGCGTTCTTCCTCCAACGAACTCTCACAGCGGTTTTCGCAGCGGCGGTTGCGCTCAAATCAGTCGTGAAGCAGTCATTTTACGATTTGGCATTCTGATAAACAATTAACTACAAGCTCCCTCCTTATATAGAATCGCAAGGCTGGTGCCCCAGGTACAATAATCTAAAAAGAGAAATACAATTTACAAGGTGGATAGACCAGATATAGGAACTAGCAGGTGATGGCAGAGAGTGGCTTAATAGAGACAGGAGAGGATATGGAAGAGACCTTTGCCAAGAAAGGGCACAAAGATATATAGGAATGAATAGATGATACAAATATATATGTATTTAAATGTAAAGTAGATAAAATAAAAGACTTTTATTATTATTATTGAGAGTTTATACTTGACCTACTGTACAGTCGAAATATCTGCGAACCTGGCTTAATGACGTCATACAAACTGGAGAGATAGCAAAAAAATTGAAGATGTAAAAATAAAAAATATTTTATTTGTGTACTTATTTTTATTGATACTCGTACCTACTTGAAATTTACAAATACTTATTATTTACATTATTTAAAATTCAAATTATTTACAAATTTACAAATAATACAAAGAAAAAGTAGAGAGGAAGAGAAAGTGGCGAAACTATTCTAGAAAAGCCTCGACACCAGACATGGTAGCGCTGTCGTTTTCGTCATCTTCTATATTATCACTCAAAATGTTGTCTTCGGTTTCGCTGTCACTGTCTTCTCCTCCTAATGAAATAAATTGAAAATAAATTATTAAACGGCGATTGCGTTGGCATCGGTACTGGATAGGCGAAAACGGGGCGGGGTGCGGGGAAGCGCCAGGGGAAGCGCATTCCAGCGAGGTTCGCAGATATTTCCGACGGCTTGTACCAGCGAGAGCTATCGTATTTTGTCACTATATCAATATATCAAATTCTCGCGTCTGCAGTGTTTATCAACAAGCTCTTCCGAAACGACGTGACGTGACTGATTTTCATGATAGTTCTGTGGAGGTCGTAAACTAATTTTTATATTTGTATTATCTTTTATTAACATAACTTTTACACATTTAAAGAAAACACTTTTTTACCGGATCGAAGTTATACACGTAGTTATAGCGTAACCACGCACGCTGTAAAGTACGCGAAATGTCGGATTTTTTTTGTAATTATAAGGCAATAATACATAACTTCAATCTGGTAAAAAGGTGTTTTCTTTAATTTTTATTCTGTAAAACGGTCCCGCCATTTTTTATCTATTCAAAACAACGGAAACGCATATTACAAAGTTCTTACTAAAATCATAATTACGTGTTTTTAGCGGTCCAGTAAAATACGCTTTGCTCAGCGTTTTAAAGAGGACAGATCGAATTGACAAGAGCAACTTATACGGGATTCAACGGATCATCAAACACCCGAATTACGACCCGCCGAGACGTTACAACGATATCGCCTTGCTTGAGACGGACAGGCCGTAAGTTTACAATGCATAATATATAATCATTCTTGAAGTGAATCTTCTTTAGGCGCATGAAACCGTCACGAAAATATGCAGCGTTTTTGTCGAAGAAAAGGGAGAGACCGATTGAGAGAAGTGACAATTACCTTATCGAAATTCTATTTTTAAAATTAAAATTTCGTAAAGTATTTTATATTTTATGCAAAATAATTTATTGAAATCTCAAATGACGTATTGTAAATTCAAATGCCACGTGTTTTTATTATCGAAGAAATTAATTATATAAATTTAATATAAATAAAAAACTAAATTTTATATTGTATTCATTTTCGACACTTTTAATACTTTGAAACTTGAACGCTCCCAAATCTATTTATAATCTGTTCCATTATTGACTTAGTACAATAGTTTCTCTAAAGACTTCCTATCTTATAATAAATACTAATTTAATTCCATAACAAATCAAATCAAAGTTTGTTATTATACTTTTATTCTAAGTTATTTATTGTTATTTCCGTTTCTTTGTGCTTTGCAATAGTGACCACTAAAAGCCTCCTCCTGAACTGAACATTTGGATCTGTTCTTAGCTTCCTCCATCCATATCTCCCCAGAAACTCAGCCCATTGCTTTTGTGGTCCACCCATGGTCGCTTTGGCGGTCCATCACCTAACCAATCTTATGATATTCGCTAATCATTATTATTTTAGATTTTGATGTTTTTATCATGAGCTGTTCGTTAACCTTTTACCAGGATAGCTCTTGGCCAATCGGCAGTCCCGGCCTGTCTAGACATCGGTGCACCTGCTGATTATGAGAAATCTCTTGCGACTGGATGGGGAGCCACCGAGAACAGAGGGGTCTCATCTGATGTACTGCAAAAGGTATTTATGCTATCGACTTAGTGGCTATCAAAAGCCTGCAACACTTATATTAATGTAATAGGAGGCAAACGGGCAGGAGGCTCATCTGATGTTCAGTGATAACGCCGCCCATGGACACTCACATTGCCGGAAGGCCCGCAAGAGCGTTGCCGGCCTTTCAAAAATTGGTACGCTCTTTTCTTGAAGGACCCCAATTCGAAGTTGTCTCCCTTTCAGTGTCATCTGGCGTGTAGATAATAAAACGCACCATATTCCTAAAGGCCAGCAACACACCATTAAGTCTTCCAGAGGACTGGACACCGGATAGTTTTGCCCCTGGTCCCATTAAATGCGATAAAATTTACGGGTTGGCACAGATATTGCCTTGAGATCAGATGAGAAACGGATCTCTTCTCAGTATAATGTCAGTGCATCCTACATTTCGTAATATCCTCTGATAGAAAATCTTTTTTTATTTTTTTTATTATATTATTAGTTGAATGTCAACTGGAACTGTAATGGCTGGAGCCCCTAACAAACATCTTGTGAAACAAAATACTTTATTTGCAAGAACATGTTAAAAAATATTATGGTGATAGGTACAATCTAAGCTTCGAGCAAATTTGTCGTAATAATTAAAATAATTTCAAGTAGAAATTGTGTTATATATCATTATCAAATTAATATTAATTATAATGATTCACTCGAAAGTACTATAAAGTCAATTATTTAAAACTCTAGTGTAATGTTTGAATGATTTAGTATCTTAGTATGAACTCTGATTGAAAAAGGTGTTTTTCCTATACAACTCCAAAATAATTTTTGGTATTACCAATTTCTCCCCTTTAAAAAAATAAGAAAGAGATAAAATTTCTTCTATTTTTTTCTTCTTAAACAAGGGTACGCCAATCAAGACGGTTTGCTCCACAAATTGCCTTAATACATTCAATGCAATACCAAACCAAACGGTTTTGTGTATAATTTCAGCCACCACTATGTATAACGCATTGTCGCCGAATCGCTCCACAATGAACATTTACGTTAAGATATTTGGATAATTTTAAAGGCCGGCAACGCACTTGCGAACCGTGAGGCAGTGTCAGTGTCCATGGCCGGCGGTATCACTTAACATTGGGTGAGCCTCCTGCCCGTTTGCCTCCTATTACTAATAATAAAGCTAGCTAAAACTGTGTGATGATTTTAGGTGATCCTGCATAGGTTTTCGACGGACGAGTGTTCAAAGATGTTCGGCCCAGATCGACTCATGAAGCGTGGCTTCGACCCGCGAACCCAAATTTGTTACGGGGACAAAGAAAAGTCAAAAGACACCTGTCAGGTATTGAATTTTACTTTTAACCAAGATTTATCAAGTCAGGATTTACATCTTCTCTCTGCCTAAAATATGGCGAGGGAGCCGAGGCTGGCCATGCGTCATACTCGTGAACGGGTGCTACTTGTGGTGAATGGTCGTATTTGAATTTGTGTATGCGGTGATGTTAGCTGTTTCGACTATGAATTTGCGTATTGTTCCCACGAGAATGTAAGTGCGTGCTCCTATTTCACCATGCCTCCTGATAGAGGACAAATCTTTATTTTTAATTTATTTTATTACTAGCTGGCCTGGCGAACAACGTACCGCCTAACAGTCGATTCTTTATTTTTTTTAAATACTTATTCTGCTATTCGGGACACCGGTCTAGCTAGTAAGATAAATAAAAGAAAGTTGATAATACTTAATATGGTATTAAAGTTCAAATTGCCTTTAAATATTATTACGAATATTTTGTATCGGAATATATGGTAGGGGAGCCCAAGAGGGGATTTCGGGATTTACTAAAGCGCGGCAGATTAATATATAGGGGGATACCTTGTACCCGGTTAAGTACCTCCACAAAATATGAGGCCAATATATAAGGCCGCACGTGAAGGAGACAGGATCAGTTTAGTAAAAAAAAATTGACCATCAGAAATTCCCGAGCGCGTCAGATTAAGGTAGGGTGAGTTAATTACATCCTAAAAAGTGTATATTCCACTAATCTGACAATTTGAGAGTGACGGAAAAAAAGGGGAGGGCAACAAAGTTGTAAAAAAAAAACGTCATCTCGACATTCTCGAGCGTAGCTAATTTTTTTTTTATTTTGAAGGAAATAATTCAAGAATAATGAAAAATATATAATCTGACGATTTCCGCAAGCCGAAATAACAAAAATTCGTCGATAAAGTTAAATGCGTGCAGCTGCGTGATGCCTACATTTCCTTAAACCGATCGGAATCTACTAAACGGCGTTCTAAATATTTCCCTCAAAATTACATTTCCTGTGAATTTGAACCGATTCGGACCGATAGATTTTGAGAAATTTTGAAAAATCTTAAAAAAATAAGAAATATTTTTTTTTAAAGTGGTTTCTTTATCGATCAATTTCAAAAACTAATCCGCCTTTGAGCTTGAAAAACCATCGCCATCGCATCGATCGCCACCAAGCTGGTCAAAAGCGGTTGATTCGTTCGAGAGATATCGTACACGAAAGAAACCCGAAAAAGTGTTTTTTCGGGATTACTCCAAAATTTGTGGTTCGATCAATTAAAATTGCAAAATTATTTATGAGGATGATAAAACTGCGTCGAATGCCGCCAACCGCGTGAAAATTGCTTGATCCATTCAAAAGTTATTGCGGTTTGAAAATTCCAAAAATAGTGTTCTATGAAACTTCTATCAGACTTTCGAGCTGGGAGAGCTCAAATGCATAGAAATGTTATTTCTTTGAACTCAGCGAGCTCAAAATATCAATTTTAAGCGCCCAGGAATGGAATTAGCGGGAAGTTGCAGGGATGGCCCTTTAGGTGAACCGTTTTTCTATTTTTTTTTTGTCAGATCAGGCGAATCCCTCTAGATAATCGTCAGATTATGAGACAGTACGTTTAGAACATAAAGATGAACCACATATATCTTAATCTGACGCGCTTGAGTATTTCAAAATTGCGATTTTTTTTTGCAAATTAAGAAAATGGCTGTGGGTTTGCGTCCCATCGAAATCGTCAGATTAGTGAATGAGAGCTTTTTTTTGGTTCACTTAACACTCCCTTAGAAAATCTGACGCGCTCGATAATTTTTTTTTTTTTTAAATTTTCAACCCTTAAATACAACCACCCGCATCATGCAAACGATCAGATTAACATACGTACATTATTAAAAATACGTAGGGCATAGATGCTATCAATATCTGACGCGCTCGAGGATGTCCATGCAACAGTTTTTTTTTACATATTTAACTATCTATAGCCGCTTCCCCCACCGATGAAAAGGAATTTATCATATTACATTTTTTTCTTCTTTTTATCTAAGCTTTGCATCCCAATAGGTCTCTACGACGCTCGAGTAAATCCCCATTTAGCATCGTGGGCTCCCCTACCAATAGAAAAGTGTTGTTTTTAGACTTTTTCACTCAATTTTTTTTAATTTTTCTCTCCGTAAGAACCATCCTCGTACTTCAAGGAATATTATAAAAAAAGAATCAGACAAATCGGTCAAGCCGTTTTCATGTTATGTCGTGACAACGGAAAACGGGTTTCATTTTTATATATATACTTAGATTAGTCATGTGGAACATGGTTTAATGGTTGCAGCTCCTTACAAACGTTGTGTAAAACAAAAAACTTGGCGATTAAAAAGATTGGTGGAGAGTTTATTGCTCATTCTTCCCTTCCTTTCTACGAAGTAGATTTTATTGACGTTCATAAGTGTAGTACATCATGTTACCTAAATGAATAAATTGGATAGATTCAGTGACGCACGCGGCTTATTTAAAACGGGTCAACTGCTCCTATTTCCCGTATCCCAGGAGGAAAGCAATTGTAAAGACTCGCTCCGAAATAGATTATATTTTCGACGTGACTTGGCTCATTGTCCCGTTACGCTCATTGTACGCTAGCGTCGAAATATGTTATATTTTTGCAACCGTATTTAGTTCTGATTTTAGGTGGATATGATTAGTGGTCTGCTGGCTTCGTGTGGGATTGAAGTTAGATTTAATGCTCGTTTAACTAAAATGCATGTTGTGTATTTAAACAGTTGCTAAAAGTTCATTAATTAAGTGTCAATGCATAGTTTGTTAGTGGGAGTAAAAAGAGGATTTCATTTAATTTATTTTGTAGAACCAAAAGCTTTCAGCGTTTAAGTTTACTAGTTGAAGCACTTCTATTAAATATAATAAATGTGATTTTATAAATTTGTAGAATGACATTCTAACTATTAATGGCTTAGTACCCTCTTATCTAAGTACAGTGTAAACTCTTTATAACGAATTTCAAGGGACCGAGCATTTTTATTCGTTATAGAAAAAAACAAATTTAACCAATTACAATAATTTATATATGTATATGTCACCGTAAAATTGTAAACAACGTTAGATTGTAATCTATCTCGCGAGATTGTAAACTGTTGAAAGATCTCAACGCACTGCTTACAATTTAACGTATAATTATTCGGTAGATTGTAATCTATCGAAGTGTAACCGTTAAAATTGTGAAACGGATCGCAACTCGCGCGCTGATTGGTTGAACGGAATATAACCCGCGCCACCATATTTGTTTGTTAATTAGTTTGTTGTCGAATGTAAATTGATTGTTTTGATGAATGTAAATCTAACGGTGTTTACAATTTTACGGTGACATAAATAATAGATAGGTGACGATGGTACGTTTAGTAACTGAGACCAAAATTTCCTACAGTTAATGTAATCTAAGAATAATGGAACAAAATAGTAAAACCTGTTTGGTTTAACACAAACCCATACATTAATTCACTCTTTATAACGTAACAGCGATTCTCTATTACGAAGAAATATTTCATATTTAGGCATCAACAACATACTTAAGTGTTATTGTTTTTATTAGCTTACAAAAGTAACTTTTTGAGGCTCCGAAATTTTACGAAAGGCACCTGAGGTCATAAATAGCCTTTTCGCCTTTGTTATTGTTACTTGCATTAACACGTGTGCCATTATTATTAGATTACATTGCCAGTCATAGCAAAACACGTCAGGCAGTGTTTAAAAAAATGTGTGCGTGTACTAGTGTACACACGTAAGAAGTGAAACTTCTTTATGACCTTATTTTTCGAAAAATGATCTACTATATGCAACTTAACGAAATTGGTTAAATAAATTTTAACAAAAGGCTTTTATTATCATAGACATCAATACAAATACAATTATTTCATTTTACCTTATTACTACTAAGATTATTACAGAATTTCATTAATTGTAATAGAATTATTACTATCATTGTTATCGTTATTATATATTTTTGTTATTAATGACTTCGAATCTCTTTGGATCAACCGTGGTAGGGACAAGAAAAAGATGGCGCGTAACTGAAAAACGTGACGATTTGCTACAAAATTTCTCCCATACGTCGATAAAAAATTCATTCTAACGCCGATAAAGAAGTTTGACTTCAAAAAGCAACATGGCGCGTAACCGAAAAACGTGACGATTTGCTACAAAATTTCTCCCATACGTCGATAAAGAACTTTCATTCCAACGCCGATAAAGAAGTTTGACTTCAAAAAGCAACATGGCGCGTAACCGAAAAATGTGACGCGTAACGAAAAAATGTTACACTAAATTTTTTTCCAACCCCGATGAAGAAGTTTCACTTCAATAATTTACCTATTGATAGTAATAAAATTAGAAATTATTGTAATTGGTTAAATTTGCTTTTTCTCTGTTCACTCCCTTTAACGAAACATCTCTATAACGTAAAGAAATGCACAGTCCCTTGTAATTCGTTATAAAGACTTTACACTATAGAAAATATTTTAATTATTATATTTGACCACAGGGTGACAGTGGAGGGCCTCTTCAATTAAAAAACCGGCAGATCAGCTGTATGTACACTGTAATTGGGATAACGTCTTTTGGCCGAGCCTGTGGAGTCATAGGCCAACCGGGGATTTATACTAGAGTTGCTGAATATGTGCCCTGGATAGAGAGTGTCGTCTGGCCATAGTATGAAGAAGAGTGAAGTCGATTTTTTAAATTATCATATAAGCTGGTATAGTTTTATATAAAATTAAAGAGATATCTAAGGGAGCGTTCAAGTATTACGTAACGAATTTTGGGGGGGGGGGGGTTCCTTTTGTAAAACGTTACGATGCGGGGCGGGGATTGAATTACGCGTTATTGTTAATATTATTTTCGAATTTCCAGCACATTACACCGCATAATGGTAGCTTTTAGGTATAAAGAGTCACTGGGTTGCCACTTTGGGTATAGAAAATCGTTACAGCGCATTACATGGGGGGGGTCTATAATCTACAAATATTGCGTGACGTAATACTTTAACGCTACCTGAACAGAAGATGTCAAATATAATAATGCAAAGTGATTCTGTGAGACTTAAATAAATATAAATCAATTATAAATAACCTTTATTTCCAAAACTTAACTCTGAACATTGAAGTTTTATTCATATGAATCCTAAAAAAAATAAGTTTTGACAGTAGGTAAAATACAATGAACCTAACATTCAGGAATCATATTATGCTAGTCAGGTTTTGGTTTGTCCAGTGTAAAAAAAATATGTTTATTATGGAATATAAGATACAGGTAAGTATCAATTATTCTACGGCGTTAAATTTGAATCTGATCATCCCTACTCATCGGCAAAGAAGACAGAGGGTGTAGGCCAAGAGAAAATGCCGGCATAAAAAAACTCTCGGTACTCTTTTAAAATAAAAAACCATCAAACAACACTTATTTTAAATCAAATATCGCAAATTAATTAGAAATAGCCTGTCTAGCACTAGTCCCAGGCCTTTTATCAACTTTATAGTAAGCCATTTTATACAGCTTTTCTTTAATACATTTCTTAAATTTATTAAAGTATCCCTTTTAAAAATGAATTACTTACTAATTTTAGATAGTCTAGTACGGGGAAATTGCAGCCTGCGTTTTTTACGAGTATTAAGATTGTGCGTATGTTCTATTCTAGTAAATTTATCAATATTTTTGTACACATACATATATTTTCATAAATATATTGCGATATTATTATATATACATATATTATATTAAAGGCCTCTTTCATCCGGTTCCACTCTTGTCTGTCGTGGGCTAGGCGCGGCAAGGTTACCCCGCCTACGGCGGTGATGTCGTCCGCCCAGCTCCCAAAGGGGGCGGTGCGCGTCGCGCGGGTACCAGTGCAGCACTCTCTCGCTGCATCAGTTTTCGCACATTCTTGCTGTATGCCTCTCCCAACGCCATTTCAGGCGGCACAATAATTTAGTTTTTTTCGTATTGCTATTTTATCCATCATTTAATCCTGTTTCTCAGATTCAGTCCTCACATGCTTCTTTCTGATCGTCGACTATAATTCAATATAGGATAGATACCACTTTTTGTTTATTGTAATCACGACTTTTATGTGTATCGTTTAATTTTTATATAATTTCTAAAGACAAAAAATCTTGATTTTTTGCAATGTCACGATGACGCATGGATTCCTGCGCTGGTAGCTAAGTATCAATAACGGGTTGCATTTGCGTGCACATTCCTACTGTCAGTGACATTTAATGCCCGACTTCATTTTAAATGCGTCGACTATATATAGTATCACATATATAGTCGACGTATATATAGACAATAAATTATTGTATTGTCTTCGACTCAACATTAAAGTATATTAGCTACCATGTACGAGTATGTACATCATGTCCATATAGTAGTTGGGACCTGCAGTCGAACGCGTTAATTCTGTCCTAGCCTTCCTCAATAAATGGACTGTCCAGCCCAGAATTTTACAATTCCATGCCGTGATTCCTAAGATCATTTTCACAAACTGAGGGAAGCTCTCAAAACAAGTAGTTTCCGCAGATATATCATTATATCAATGAATACATTATTACTCGACTTAGGTGCCTTTAAGAAAAGAGCATATCATTAAGGGGCCGGTAACACACTTGCGAGCCTCCTGCCCATTTGCCCCATTATATAATTTTTTTTTATCTGTAATACCAAAAACAATAGAAACCAGATTTCGAGAATTTTGACAAAAAACTTTTGAATACAGACTCACTGACTCCGAAAGTCATACATTAATCTCTCTGTAGTGTTTATTAATTCTTTCGTATTTCCTAAGACCATCTTTGAGATTGCCTGTCCGGTTAAGAAAACAAGTTTAATAACAAAATTTTATTCAACAATACATCCATCCATTTTTACACCGAATCTACATCTACACTACATTTGGAATACAAAATAAACTAGACTTTTTCTTCTAAAACTATTTTACATATAATTCCTATAGTATAGTTGGGTAACTGAAGTAATGATCGGTTCATAAACTTTAAAATAATCAAATCAATGTTATGTTGTGTACGCTTCAAAAACTTAAAAAGTTCTGCACCGATTGAGCTGAAATTTTAGCATGATATATAATCTGCATCAAGGATTGTTTTTATCTATTTTTTTTTTCAAAATTAAACATATATAAAATGTATTCTTTGTTTTCTTTCTCATTTCTCAACCATTCAATCACAATGTGCCACTGCATAGCGTATAGGGTACAGCTAGTACTCTATATAATGATTCATGTTACAACACATTTAGAGTGAATTCATGCTGTTCTCTTCAACTCCCATAGTCTCGAATGATTAAGTCTCTCTGGGCAAGCTAATTATTTAAAGTTTCATTACTATATTTAAACGTAAATTAATCAATAAACCTTTTTATAAATTTGACGATTATTTAAATGATTTGGTCCAGTTCAAACAAATTGTTTGACTCAAAACTTGGCGATTAAAAAGAGTGGTGGAGACTTTCTTGCCAGTTCTTCTTGCGAACTGGTAGTAAATGTAAATTTAAAATCTATTTATCGTTAATAAGTGTACTTGTTTACCTATATTAATAAAGTTATTTTGAGTTTGAAGTATAAACTTAGTCCGCTGCATACGAGTCCCCTTACTTATTGGAATTTGCTATTTAATATATATATTTCAGTTACCCAACAACACCTTAGTTTAAATGCATGAGCATCGCCTTTAAAAGCCACATTGTGGAACCACCGAGTACACCACCCTTATAAAATACAAACAAAAACTTATAAAATGTGTACATTTGTGTCTGTAATTGTATCTGAATTTTTTTTTCTCACATTTTAAAGTGGAAAAAAATTGTCTATGGTTTAATAAAAAAAAAAAAACTGCAGGAAGCATAATTAAAAATGATTATAAATGAGGTGTTAATGTATACATATTGTTACAAACTTGGGTTAAGAAAATATTTTTCGACTTTTGTGCTATTTAGAGATGTTTACCGACTCTTTCATGACTTAAATAAATAGAAATTTAACAATGGGAGGTTAACATTTTTATTAATGTCATTTCCAAGTCAATGTCTAGAGGAGACAATTTAGCCGGAAACTAATTATCAGGTATTTTATTGGAAACGCTTTGATGTGATGAGAACATTGTGGAGTGTTTAAATAAATTCTTAATATATTTTCTATCCACAAGCCCTTAGTTTGTAATAATTTGTATTACATTACCAGAAACGTTTTCTAATCGGGACATTTTTGTCTTTTCTTGGTTTGTGTCATTGATGAATAGAATAAAGGAGTGTGGTCCCAGTGTGGGTCCCTGTAAAACATCACTTGGCTACACCGACCAATGCGGGTCTCACGCATCGCTCGTGTAATTTGTAACCAACTTTGCTCACAGTCACTACTGTACCGGCTTCTGCGCCTTCCACTTCCTGAAATTCATTTAACATCATGTTAATATCCAGCCAGAGAACAGTATAGGGCATTGGAACCCCGTCTGTTCACCAATGAATACTTATATCAATACTAGCTCTTACGGTGAAGAAACTGTCACTACTTATTCTGCATGTATAAGTCCAGATAATCGATAAGTGAAGCACATAATATATCACCAAAATCTACTTTTCTATATAAAAAAATAACTCGAAAAATTAAAGCCAAGAATGAAAGGGTTGCCACAGATTTATAATACACCTTACTAACAACTAATATAAGTTTAAGGTTAAATAAATAATAATAATAATTTTCAAGAATTAAGAAATCATCCTTAAATATTGAAAAAAAAAAAAGTCAAAATGTAATAAAAATATTAGTTATTTCTTTCTAAAAACAGACTGAAGCTCATTTTCAGTATAATCTAATAAAAAAAAGGAAATAAACAACTAGTTCCCAAGATCAATGCCCCATAACATAGTCTAGACACTAGAGAAAAATGGATTTTTCAAAGAATTTTTAAGAGAGTGGTATGAAAAAAAGTTCTCACACTCTTTTCTCACTTTGGTTCTTAAAGAAAGAACTATTAAATAAAAAAAAAAGGGTGCGTGTACTTATGTACGCGCGTAAGAAGTTATACTTCTTTGGCATTATTAAAAATAGTTTTTGATTGCATGCAAATAATTAATAATTACAATTAAATAATCAAAGACTGGAAAAGGAGTCATTATAGTCAATAATTAAAACTCCTTTATTTGTTTAAAAGGTAAATGACAAATGTCATTATGATCATTCAAAATTTTTGGCATACGAACTTCACGCATATTCTATTTCTTTTTACTTGTAGATTGTCTTATTCCTATCTCGCTCGCGCACGCTATAATCACACTCCCAATTTTGTGTCACAGGTGCGCGCGCATCGTAAAATTTCACTCTCATAAATTTTTCATAACGCGCCTAAAGAAGTATAACTTCAATAATATTTATTACCTGTTGGAAGAGTGCTTCATGTAAGTTAGGGTCAAATTTTTCTTTAAGAGGCGATACAGCTACAAGCCCATGTCGGGCAAAAACCTGAAAAAATATGAATCATATGTTAAATCATCAGTTTTATACCATGAAAACCTAAAAGAATCCCTAAGTGAGATATGACAAGGTATGACATCTTGTGACTTGTACTGAAAACATCGATTTAAATACAAATTAATATTTGTTTTTTTTTATCTGTAATTTTATTAATTTGGTATAACTAAAGTACTTAAGGACTGAGTCTGAAATTAAAAAAAAAAAAAAAGGTGCGTGTACTTATGTACGCGCGTAAGAAGTTATACTTCTTTGGCTTTCTATATTTTTTTTAAATATTAAATAATTAATAATAAATATTTAGCGTTAATAATTTAACAAATTTAATATTTTTATTCAATTATTAATTAATATTAATAATTATTTATTATTTTATTAATTCAATTTAATAACTAGGTATATTTCATAACCTTTTAACTAAGTAACAATAGGTCTTTGTGAAAAAGCATTGCTTAATTTCTTTGAAAAATAATTAAAACTCCTTTATTTGTTTAAAAGGTAAATGACAAATGTCATTTTGATCATTCAAAATTCTTGGCATACGAACTTCACGCATATTCTATTTCTTTGTACTTGTAAATTGTCTTATTCCCATCTCGCTCGCGCACGCTATAATCACAGTCCCAATTTTGTGTCACAGGTGCGCGCGCATCGTAAAATTTCACTCTCATAAATTTTTCATAACGCGCCTAAAGAAGTATAACTTCAAAAATTATAACAAATCTTAAATAAAAGTGTTGTAAATATGAATGTGAAATAATTTGCAAATCTACCTAAATACGAAGGTCACATAAAAATAAATGAGTTTGTATTTACTGCTAGTTTTTAAATCAAGATTAAAGAACTACCAAGAAAGTCTCCACCAGCCTGTTTGATGATCAAGTTTTTGTTGATAGCTTTAGAAACTAAAGATGAAATACCTGTGAAAGCTGTGCTCTCGTAAGCTTAACTCCATCTGCCAGCGATCTTAATGCAGCTCCAGCACCGGCCTCAGCACCTTCTGGTACACTCTCTGCTGCCGCTGAGAGGGTGTCTGCCACCTGAAATTTAAAGTAATTTTCTTCACTAATAGATAGAGAACTTGGTTTATAAACATTATTAAAAAAAATCACTCACATCAAGTAAGTCCTTACAGAAACTCTGTATCGCAAATGACTTAGCATCTTCCACTTGCTTCATCATTCTGCGTCTTACATTCTCGCAGTCGGCAAGTGATCTCTTGTATTTATCCTGGAGATTCATATACATACATCAGAATAGATCAGATAAGTAATTAAAATATAATTAGTACAACTAAATGTATTTTATATAATATTAAGTGATATAGACCCTACATAGATTCAGGTGTGTTTGAAATTTTGATTAGTAACCAGATAAGTGTTATGCAGTCAGAATAAGTATAAGATCAGTGTCTTCTAAAGAGTTTGCTATTTATAGTAAGTTTAAAAGTTAACAACAAACTTGGAATCCCTAATGATATCAAACTACAAAATTTTAAGATCACCTCTGTCTATAATGATATTAAATAGCTTTTTCAGTCTTACTTCAAAGTCCTTAGATTGTTCTTTGATAGTATTAAGGTCTGTAGTAAGAGTTTCTATCAGTTTATGGCATTCTTCAACAGTATTTGGCAATTGTTTATTCTGTTTTTCAGGATCTTCTGCAGCTTTTTCTTCTACGCTGTAGCAGCGGACAGAACCTCTAGAACAAAAACTTGAACACATTCTTAAATGGAATGATAAAGTCCACTGAACTAGGCTGATGCAACAATTATTTCACATCATATAGAAGATAAACTTGTAATATCACTTATACATATTTAAAACCAATGAAAAATACACAATTTATTGCGATCTTGTATTTTTTTTTGTCTGTGTATTATATTAAACACAACTAACTTATCTTTGAGGTTGGAATAACAGTTGCGCAATAATTACCTGTAGTAATTTGTCCTTAAATTTTTCAGAGTCGAATCTGTTACACATTTTACTAACCGGCCTATTGAATACACTTTTAATGAAGCCATAGTTGGTACTTAAATTAATTTGCTAAAGTTGGGAATTTAAGCACGTAAGGTTATACAGATTTTTTTTTCTTTTCTGTCACTGTCAATGTCTAACTCTATGCATATTGCAAATACATTTTACATCTTCTTGACAGACCAGGAAGACCTTCAAGTGGAAGTAAAAGCAAAACTATAAAGTATATATACTATTTTACGAAATAGTGTTCTTGAATTATTATTGTGAATTCATAAAAGATAGAAATTACTATTGAAAACATATATAAAAATTCATAACAATAAATATAAGCACTTTCAAGTTCACTGTCAAGTGTCAATATCAAATAACTCTAGGTCAAGTAAAATGTCACTGGCAAGTGGCACTTTGAAGATGCTTCTATGTAAACGTCTAGGTATTCGCAAATATTCGCTATTTACTATCATGCGGTAAGTTGCGGAAACATTGCACAAAAATGAGAGAATTATTTAAACTGGATCGGTTACCGCGCGGCGTTCAGTGAGTTCCACTTTTCAGTCGCGGTTATTACATCATTGCGGTACAGTGCTTTAGCGCGAAATTTAAATATGGCGAAATTAGCAGTGTTTGATTTTGATCATACGATCGTGGATGAAGATTCAGATGCGACAATCATAACAAGACTGAGAGAAAAAAGGCCTCCACCGGAGTATGATTCCGGGTCCCGGGATTGGACACCTTATATGAGCGATGTAAGTTTTAAAGTCTGTTGAAAGTCATTAGCTAATTCTTTATTGTTTTTCTTAGATTAACTTTATAATCAAAAATAAATTGAATAAAATGCGAGCGTAGCTGTATAATAATTACATTTAATAAAATATAGGTAGAGATCTATTAGGTATGAGGGTGTGCAATTGTTTAATCGGTTGCCGTCTAAGGTTCGTAACATTAGCGTGTTTGATCAGTTCAAAAGGGCATTAAAGACACACATCAGAATGGGCCCATTAGAATAAAATTGGGTTAGCTGATGACGACGTGTATCTCGTTCGTATATACTTAATATTAAATTTCTCATGTAAATAAAAAAATATTTTTGTAATGAGAAATAAAGTTCTTTAAACATTAAACATTATAGTTATTCAAGAGAGAATTGCCCTATTTATATTAATTTAATTTTTTTACAAGATATAAAAAAAATGTGATTAAAGAGTATTTTTGACTAATTTAAAATCATTATACATTTTTAAGCAGCTTGGTGGATTCCAGCTATTGCATAAATTTATAAGGTAGCTTTTCTTAAGATATTCACCTTTTTTACCGGAAACATGAAAAATTATGGATAAAAGTGTTGTTGTAACATACCTACTCTTGTTAATCAAGAAATTTTTTAATTAAAACTTTTATAACAGCTATTTAATAAAAACATTGGAACGACAATTATACAGTATTGAAACACTGACATGTATGTTTTTTGTGTTCTGTTTTCTAGACCACAGTTTTAATAACAGAATCGCGATGTCGACATGTTGATAATAGTATGATTTGGACATGTCACCGTAAAATTGTAAACACCGTTAGATTGTAATCTTTCTCGCGAGATTATAAAGTGTCGAAAGATTGTGAACCTCAACGAACTGCTTACAATTTAACGTATTATTATTCGGTATTTATATGAAATTGTTGGAAAGTAAAATTAATCTGTAATTGACCAAAGAAGTTGTAGGGCACTAGTGTAAATAGTTACCCAACACACACGGTTATTCCAGCTGCAGAGCGTGGACTGTATATTAATTGTTTCCAGGTGAGGTCAGGCGTAGAAAAAACACTTATTTTTTAGTTATTAACACACCACTTTATTTGAGCACAAGTTACAAGCACGAATGGAAGCGGAAGGAAGTTAAAACCATAGACATATAAAGAAAAATTACAGATAACAAAAATAAACTATCAATCGAATCATAGATATTAAATTATGTTGCCAACAGAAGTTTGAATGATAACTAAGTTAGTGTAGTACAATCTACCTAATAATAATACGTTAAATTGTAAGCAGTAAGCTGAGGTTCACAATCTTTCGACAGTTTATAATCTCGCGAGATAGATTACAATCTAACGGTGTTTACAATTTTACGTTAACAGATATAACTAAACGCCGCACACATTTGATATTTCTACGAAATTGTTGAAATCGTTAATAAAAAAAACATCAGAGCGTTGCTGTTAGTGGACTGTCCAAAAAGCGTGAGTTTCCTGGATTCCCCACATGGAAAAATCCATGGTTTACACATCAGGGATAAGATTGACGCTACAGTAGGATTTGGCTTATGACTAAGTACAATGATATCATAACTTGATGACTTGCTATAAACCTCATTGTTACTCAATATTTTCAATAGGAATACTTCCTTCCTCAGCATTTTCGGCAAATTTTTCCGGTTGTACTGAACTAGTTCAAAGCAATAAAACAAATTTATAAAGCTGGTACTGAATGTAATTAAAGTTAGCTTATATTTAATAGAAATGACGGATACATTTTTAAATATTTTTCGAGGCTTTTTGGCGAATAAAGCAAAATATATAAGACTAGCTGACCGGGCAAACGTCGTTTTGCCATGTAAATCATTTATAATACAAAATAGGGGTTGATTGTAGAGAGGTGAAAGTTAGGGGTTGTATGTATTTTTTAATATTGTATCATAAAAAAATAAAAATAGAAAAAAATATTTAGGGGTGGACTACCCTTAACATTTAGGGGGATGAAAAATAGATGCTGTCCGATTCTCAGACATACCCAATATACACACAAAATTTCATGAGAATCGGTCGAGCCGTTTCGGAGGAGTTTAACCACAAACACCGCGACACGAGAATTTTATATATTAGATAAATCTACTAACACTTCACCAAATTTAATGTCGTGCTCGTGTCAGAACAGAGCTTGTTTAGAATTAAAAATACGTAATAAATAAATGTATAATATTTACTGACGTGGCTGTTATTCCTATTTATCTACTATTATTTTTTTAACAATCTAAAGAAGAGAGAATATATTATGGAGAGTAAGGTTGAACAGCCCCCTTCAAGTATTACGTAAGCAGATTTACTGCAATTTATCCCCCCCCCCCTTCTCTTGTCAGCAATAGTGATCAAAGCTCTCAAAAATAATACTACATAAACGTATGAATTTTTTGTATGAATCCTCGAAAATACATTTCGTTTTCAAGCATAGACAATGTGTGGGTATTATGTGTAAAAAAGTAAATAGTTACTGTTGACGTAATCACCAAATAACATCAAAAACATAGACATAACATTTGTTACTAACAAAACATACATACAGAAACACACAAAATAACAGTTATCAAAAAAATATAAAAAATAATGAAAGATTACATTTTTTTTAAAGAACACGGTTCGTTTCAATGTGTGTGTGTAATGCGTGTACGCTATGGTTGTTATTGGCCCTGGCTCAGCATTATGCTAAGGAGCAGACTGTTCCAAGGCGCTGGTCATTCTGCAAGAGACCACAGTAGCTGGTTAAAAAATACTTATTGTAATAATAAAAGTAGAAAAAAAATATTAGCTAAAGTTAGCAGTGTAAGTAATTAAGTCTTGTGTATAGGTGTACAGCACATAAGTTAAGTAAATAAAAATAAGAACAATTATTAAGAAATAAATAAATAAATATTTTTGGGCGGATTAAAAAGTAGATTACGTGGGATTTTCGTTGACGAATGAATGCAATTTAACAGTCGAAGAGAGTGCCTGCGTCTGGCTATACTCTCGGGGCGTTATTCCGACGACTTAGAAAATCACCACGTTTATAAAACTTATAAAGCCTGTGTAAGCAAAATGTATAATATTGGCTCGTATTTATCTAATATATATAAAATTCTCGTGTTGTTCCCATGCGTGTTGTGTTGTTCCCACAATGTTCGTTCCCATACGCCTCCAAAGCCGCTCGACCGACTCTTAAGAATTTTTTTTATGCATATTCAGTAAGTCAGAGAGTCGGCTACAATCTATCTTTCAAACCCCTAATGGTAGGGGAGCCCAAGAGGGGATTTCGGGATTTACTAAAGCGCGGCAGATTAATATATAGGGGGATAGCTTGTACCCGGTTAAGTACCTCCACAAAATATGAGGCCCATATATAAGGCCGCCCCGTGAAGGAGACAGGATCAGATTAGTAAAAAAAAATTGACCATCAGAAATTCCCGAGCGCGTCAGATTAAGGTAGGGTGAGTTAATTACATCCTAAAAAGTGTATATTCCACTAATCTGACAATTTGAGAGTGACGGAAAAAAAGGGGAGGGCAACAAAGTTGTAAAAAAAAAACGTCATCTCGACATTCTCGAGCGTAGCTAATTTTTTTTTATTTTGAAGTAAATAATTCAAGAATAATGAAAAATATATAATCTGACGATTTCCGCAAGCCGAAAAAACAAAAATTCGTCGATAATGTTAAATGCGTGCAGCTGCGTGATGCCTACATTTCCTTAAACCGATCGGAATCTACTAAACGGCGTTCTAAATATTTCCCTCAAAATTACATTTCCTGTGAATTTGAACCGATTCGGACAGATAGATTTTGAGAAATTTTGAAAAATCTTAAAAAAATAAGAAATATTTTTTTTAAAGTGGTTTCTTTATCGATCAACTTCAAAAACTAATCCGCCTTTGAGCTTGAAAAACCACGTTGATCGCCACCAAGCTGGTCAAAAGCGGTTGATTCGTTCGAGAGATATCGTGAACGAAAGAAACCCGAAAAAGTGTTTTTTCGGGATTACTCCAAAATTTGTGGTTCGATCAATTAAAATTGCAAAATCACTGAGGATGATAAAACTGCGTCGAATGCCGCCAACCGCGTGAAAATTGCTTGATCCATTCAAAAGTTATTGCGGTTTGAAAATTCCAAAAATAGTGTTCTATGAAACTTCTATCAGACTTTCGAGCTGGGAGAGCTCAAATGCATAGAAAGCGAGCTCAAAATATCAATTTTAAGCACCCAGGAATGGAATTAGCGGGAAGTTGCAGGGATGGCCCTTTAGGTGAACCGTTTTTCTATTTTTATTTTGTCAGATCAGGTGAATCCCTCTAGATAATCGTCAGATTATGAGACAGTACGTTTAGAACATAAAGATGAACCACATATATCTTAATCTGACGCGCTTGAGTATTTCAAAATTGCGATATTTTTTTGCAAATTATGAAAATGGCCGTGGGTTTGCGTCCCATCGAAATCGTCAGATTAGTGAATGAGAGCTTTTTTTGGTGCACTTAACACTCCCTTAGAAAATCTGACGCGCTCGATAACTTTTTTTTTTTTTTCATTTTCAACCCTTAAATACAACCACCCGCATCATGCAAACGATCAGATTAACATACGTACATTATTAAAAATACGTAGGGCCTTGATGCTTTCAATATCTGACGCGCTCGAGGATGTCCATGCAACAGTTTTTTTTTACATATTTAACAACCTATAGCCGCTTCCCCCACCGATGAAAAGGTATATATCATATAACATTTTTTTCTTCTTATTATCTCAGCTTTGCATCCCAATAGGTCTCTACGACGCTCGAGTAAATCCCCATTTAGCATCGTGGGCTCCCCTACCATAAGTGATAAGGGGTGTCCACCCCAAATTTTTTTTTGTTTTTATTTTTTTAATAAAAATACAGCAGATACAGCACACAAAAATACATTCAATCCCTAATTTTCACCCCTCTACGATCAACCCATATTTTTTATTATAGCAGATAGTTATTTTGTTGAACGAAAAAAAATGTTTCCTAGAAATATTATACATGGCTAAACAACGTTGCCGGGTCAGCTAATAAAAAAAAAGTATTGTGGTCAGACCAATCTATAACGCTTCATGAGAAATGATTAGGTGTACCTAATAATTATTATTCGAAGTTTACGCGTAAACAGAAGCCTTGTAAATAAACTAAAGAACACTTGTAAATAAACATATCTAGAGAATTTATGAAATATTGGTATTTTATATGCAAAATAATTTATTGAAATCTCAAATGACTCATTGTAAATTAAAATGCCACGTGTTTTTATTATCGTAGAAATAAATTAAAAATTTTTTTTGTTATTATATTTGGTATTAATTTTAATGACAATTAAATTCCTAACATATCTTCCTTTTTCCCTCTATGTCTCGGAAATCTAAAGTTAGATTTGTAAGTATGAAAAAGACTTAAAAATTAGTTTGCCAAAGAAGTTTCACTTCTGACATGTGTACTTTGTACGCACGAACTTTTTTTTAATTAGAAGAGTGACAAAGCTGAATGAGCACTCGCTAAGGAAATGTTTCATAAATGACCTTCGTCATTTCCTTGTTATCTAAAATTAGAAATTTATCGATAAGAGTAATCGTTTTTGTAATCATTTTATACATAGGTACTGAAATATGTACCTATGTAGGTAATTACAGTCCAATATGTCGTAGAATACATAACTCCATAAACCTCGATGTCCCTCCCACATCCATGAGGCTCACCTCACGTTAAGTGACACCCATGGACACTCAAATTGCCAGAAGGCTCGCAAATACGTTGCCGGCCTTTTAAGACTTGGTACGCTTTTGTCTTGAAGGACCCTAAGTGGAATAGGTCCGGAAATACTTCAGTGGGCAGCTGGTTCCACTAGTGGTGGCAAAAACTGTCTTATCGCTCAGTTGTGGACATCGAGGTGATACGGATGGTATTTTGTATTCTTCCTTGACGATGATGAAACTCCGCTGCAGGTATTTGTCCGAACTCCTCTGAGCTCTCTCCATGGCCGCCCAACACCACTAGATCCAACTGTCAAAAGATCTAAATCAATTACACTTAAGATGCTTATTTATTAACATACTTTATAGTGCATTTATTACTAACCAAAACCATGATGTAGACTTAAATATCGACATGTGTCAGGCACAGAAGACTGATCACCTACTTGTCTATTAGAAATGATCACAGAACAGATATAGAAATCTGAAATAAAAAAAATAAAAAAAGTGTCTTTATTTTTGAAGTGAAACTTCTTTAGGCGCATGAGGGTAAATTTTTTACGGATGAAACGCAATAATAATCATATTAGCGTCACGAAGATGTGCAACGTTTTTGTCGAAGAAAAGGGAGCGCGATTGAGACCGATTGAGAGAGAATAAGAAAGGGCGAACGTAGCTTGAAGAAATTCTATTTTTAAAATTTAAATTTTAAATTTTGCTGATTATTTTTCCGACCCAAATATCGGCCAATAGAATTGCACCATTCGACGTCACGTGGTACAACCTACATGGTATTATACTGATAATTTTTTGTGAAAATTTTCTCTGGTCGTTGCTTCAAGAAAAGTATTAAGTAGTTGTTTTATTCATTATGAAATTCTTATTTGTTAACTGTACATTTCGTCTCATGGTGCAATTCTATTGGCCGACATTTGGGTCGGAAAAATAATCCCCCGAATACCACACGAGCTTCAAAATTATCGGGCATTTCCCTCAAGGTTCCCTGCAAACAAATATAGTCGTCATGACGACTATATTTGTCGACTATATATGTATTATAACTGAAAAAAAATTCTCTCTTTCTTTTTCTATTCACAAATATAGGTATACAAATACATGTAGTGATCATATACTGGTACACGATCATCTATTGGGGCTTTTACCTTAGTAATAATTCATTTACAAAGAAGTTTCACTCCATGTGTACTTTGAACTCACGCACTTTTTTTTAAATATTTACGTAAAATGAGTTTTTTTATCTGAAATACAAATGTAAGTTTGAAGTTATGTGGACGTGATTTGGCAAAGCTCCCAATGGCCATGGCTTCCGTCATTGCCACTTGGCGTTCGATCTACGTTAACATATTAAAAGAAATAAAATATACTAATATTAAGGATTTATTAGCTAGAACGCGAACCTAGGAATTAAATAAATTAAAAAAAAAATATCTTCTACGTCTTATTCACACATAATATTAATAAGTAATAAACAGAAATTATAGGAAAAGTCTAGAACACAGTAAAATTATTTTTATAGTGAAACTTCTTTAGGCGCGGTAATTTTTTACGGAAACGTCACGAAGATGTACAGCGTTTTTGTCGAAGAAAAGGGAGCGAGCGATTGAGGCCGAGTGAGAATTTATGAAATATTAGTATTTTATATTTTAAAATTGTAAATTAAAATGCCACGTATTTTTGTTATCGAAGAAATAAATAAAAAAAATAATTTATAATTTGTACTAATTTTCGACACTTAATATTTTAATGACAATTAAATTCACTAAATTCCTAACATATACCATCTATCTTCCTTTTTCCATTTCTTAGTCTCGGATATCTAAAGATTTTTTAAAAGCAACGTGCCTTTATACCGGGCGAGTATAATTAATAGATCTAAATGTTCCACTTTCTTTGCAAATAAACGATTTATTTATATATTTTATTTAAACAAAAACAAAAGCAATGAATTATCCTCTTAGGGTTATCTTGAATCCTCCTTAATCAGCTCTCCGTTTTTACCTAAAGAATTTCACCAGCTAGTATAAGATCCCGCTATACAACGACCTTCACCGAGATGCTTATTTAATGAAACGTATTTTATATTTAATTTAATATGTCAATAAATATAATCCATATGGGTTGTCTAGCAAATTTCAGTCCAGAGTATGTTTAATTAAAAATTTAAAAAAAATATTTTTTGAAACATTTCACCGGTATGATTATTAGATAAATTCTATACCAATCGAAAGTATGAAGCCCATAGAATATGCAAACTTTATGCTGCCCATTCTTTTCCGGTCACAACTATCGGGTTGCCAGGTATAAACAGGTAAATCTGTACTAGCATTTGCAACGGTCTGTTTATTGAATGAAATTTAAATGAAATTAAAGATTATTTTATTCTGAACACGGTGGTATAGGGTTGGCTGCGAAAAATCAGTCCAGAATTGCGGTTGTCGAATTTTAAAAAGTAAAATATTGCTCCAAGTGAATGTGTGCGACTGAAAGGTCCCAACCGACCATCCCATGCGATAGAAGAGGACACAGCATAGCAGCTGTTTAAAGTCCGCCCACTTAAAGAAAGAGAGTGCGCATGCTATTTGGGCTTGGAAAAGAAAAGGATAGCGATGGACTCGTATATACTATGCATAATTTTGGAGTAGTTTATTATTTAAATAGAGAAATAGTTATTTAATTTCTTTTTAATAAATTAATTATTTATGTGTATATTTTTTGTGACACTAAAGTAGGTATATATATGTCACCGTAAAATTGTAAACACCGTTAGATTGTAATCTATCTCGCGAGATTGTAAACTGTCAAAATATTGTGAACCTCAACAAACTGCTTACAATTTAACGTATTATTATTCGGTAGATTGTAATCTATCGAAGTGAAACCGTCAAATTGTGAAACGGATCGCACCTCGCGCGCTGATTAATAGAACAGAATATGCCCCGCGCCACCATATTTGTTTGTTTGTTGTCGAATGTAAATTGATTGTTTTGATGAATGTAAATTGATGTCGTGTTGTAAGTAACTCACAGCTTTAGAATTAGTTATATGAAATTATTGGGAAGTAAGTTAGTCTGTGATTGACCAAAGAAGTTTGAATGATAACTAAGTTAGTGTTGGAAATGAAATGAAAGAAAATTGAACTAATTTTTCAATTTTAATTTGTGTTTGAAGAGAAAATATTGTTACGTTTCTGATTTTTTTATTTTGATATTTTTTTTTTATCATGTGATGTCAGAATTATTGATTACCTACTAAGTAATAAATACTAATTTTTGAAGTGCATTCATTTTATTTGACCGATACCCTTGTTTCATTCCTAACTCTATGGACATATAACGGTCTACTATAAAGCCGACCAATCAGCGCTCGAGGTGCGTACCGTTTCACAATTTGACGGCTTCACTTCGATAGATTACAATCTACCGAATAATAATACGTTAAATTGTAAGCAGTACGCTGAGGTTCACAATCTTTCGACAGTTTATAATCTCGCGAGATAGATTACAATCTAACGGTATTTACAATTTTACGTTAACATATACATCTTTAGTAAAAAAGAAGGTTATAGTGATTCATATATAATACTAGCCTGATTAAAAATATTGATTGAAAAAAATTAAAAAATTTACTACATGCAAATTATAAATCTATAAATGTAAACAGAGAAATTGAAATCAATTGAAACTATTGGAAAAAATTCAAAACCCATAAAAGTGAATTTTTTTAATCAGGGTAATCTTGCAAATTTTATTTTTATTATAAGAAGACAAAATAAAAAAACAACAATTAAAAAATTACTTCTATTTATTGTAAAAAATTAAAAATACAATTTTTTTTTTAAATTATTCAGAATCCAAGTCATCGGACATAAAACTACGATCTTCAACTTCTGAATCTTCTTCGTCATCACTCTCTGTTTCACTTTTTTCGACAATGTCTTCTATCTTTAAAGGTGTATGATCCCCAATGAATCCTACTGGTTTTAAATATTCATCTAAGAACCATCCGCAGTTCTCAGGCTCAAGTTTCACATATATTTATAGATTTATAATTTGCATGTAGTAATTTTTTTAATTTTTTTCAATCAATATTTTTAATCAGGCTAGTATTATATATGAATCACTATAACCTTCTTTTTTACTAAAGACGTAAATATACTTTAGTGTCTCATAAAAAATATACAAATAAATAATTAATTGATAAAAATAAATTAAATAACTATTTCTCTATTTAAATAATAAACTACTCCAAAATTATGCATAGTATATACGAGTCCATCGCTATCCTTTTCTTTTCCAAGCCCAAATAGCATGCGCACTCTCTTTCTTTAAGTGGGCGGACTTTAAACAGCTGCTATGCTGTGTCCTCTTCTATCGCATGGGATGGTCGGTTGGGACCTTTCAGTCGCACACATTCACTTGGAGCAATATTTTACTTTTTAAAATTCGACAACCGCAATTCTGGACTGATTTTTCGCAGCCAACCCTATACCACCGTGTTCAGAATAAAATAATCTTTAATTTCATTTAAATTTCATTCAATAAACAGACCGTTGCAAATGCTAGTACAGATTTACCTGTTTATACCTGGCAACCCGATAGTTGTGACCGGAAAAGAATGGGCAGCATAAAGTTTGCATATTCTATGGGGTTCATACTTTCGATTGGTATAGAATTTATCTAATAATCATACCGGTGAAATGTTTCAAAAAATATTTTTTTTAAATTATTAATTAAACATACTCTGGACTGAAACTTGCTAGACAACCCATATGGATTATATTTATTGACATATTAAATTGAATATAAAATACGTTTCATTAAATAAGCATCTCGGTGAAGGTCGTTGTATAGAGGGATCTTAGACCAAGCGTATTTAGGTTAAATAGGATTTAGAAAGTGTTTATGTTATAGTGAAATAGGTGATTTAAAACGACTTAACTTCAACTTAATTCAAAGTTTCAAACAATGAACAGACGGGGATTAAAAATTAAATAAAAATATCATTAATTTATGTAACATTATGTGATTCAAAGGGTTCTAAATTAGTTACACAGGGCGTAGAACGAGAATTCTCTGCTATGTCGAACCAATTGCAAGTCACATTTCCGAACCATTATGACATCTACCTCATGTATCACCTCGACGTCCTTCCACAACTGAGCGTTTTTCAAGGCAGTTTTTGCCCCGCTCCACCACTATGTGAAACCAGCTGCCCACTGAAGTATTTCCGAACCAATTCGACTATGGGTCATCGACCTAAGTCAAATTGACTTAGGGTCTTTCAAGAAAAGAGTGTACCAATTCTTAAAATGCCGGCAACGCACTCGCGAGCCCTCTGGCTCTGTTAGTGTCTATGGGCGGCGGTATCACTTAACATCTGACACGAGCCTCCTGCCCGTTTGCCCTGTCACCTCAATACCACTTACACCAGAATAGAAAAGACCACGTATGATAAATCTGTTTTGCAGGTATTCGAGCACGCGTTCTCCGCTGGCTTCTACCCATCAGACATCTTGGATAGCATCGCCAGTATGCGTCCGACTCCTGGCATGCGGGAGCTGATCACCACACTGGCAGAGCAGGGCTGGGATGTCGCAATACTAACAGATGCTAACACAGTCTTCGTGAATCATTGGATAAAGACAAATGAGTTGCAGGTAACGTCTTTTTAACCGACGCAAAAGAGGGTGTGGAGTTTTTGTTAAAAAGCTGATCATCTACTTCTTCCTCCCTCCTCTGTCTTCGGCGAGCCTCTGTGCTCGGGTGATGGTAAGACCTGTAAGGGTCTTGATAGGTCTAGCGAGTAGGGGATCGGCCTCGAGGTCTAGTGCCCTCTGACAGCCGCGATGAGTCTTTCTAGATTTTCTGGATCTGTGCTTGTTTCATGTCCAGAAAAACTCAGGGTGCTTTGGTAACAAAGTGAAAACTTTTGCCCCATAGTAGGTATACGTTTCTATCACTTTGTTTTTTCTGCTGCTATAATATAGATGTTTTTATAAGCTAATAAAAAGGACGTAGATGAGTAGTGTTTGGTGTAGAACGGATGAATAAAACGGTCAACAAGAAGAAGATACAAGGCAACCATTGATGGACCAAAGGACGTACTAGAGAAGGGGCAGGTCAAACAGACGACCTTGGTTAATGCATGACAAGTGAAGTTCCGCGGTCTGTGCCTACTCGTTTGGGAGTAGAAAAAGGAAAAAGAAGAGAGCGCGAATATATAGCGTGTGTGAGTTGAAAGATGGAGTAAAAGGGATAGCGGGGAAGGATTGGAAAATGGTGGTCAGGATGAGAGACAAATGGACATTTGGAGGAGTTCTTCACTCATGACATGGAGTTAACGTAATACATGATGTAGTACTCAAATACAGGTCTTTATTTTGACGACTCATCGGTCTAGTGGTTAGTACCTCTGACTGCGAATCCATGGGTCCCGGGTTCGATCCCCGGCTGAGACGAACATCGATGTGATGAGCATTTGGTGTTGTGCTTAGGTCTTGGGTGTTTAAATATGTATGTATATATCTATCTATCTATAATATGTATGTATATCCGTTGCCTAGTACCCATAACACAAGCTTCACCAGCTTAGCATGGGACTCGGTCAATTGGTGTGAATTGTCTTTTAAAAAAAAAAAAAATTGAGCGATAAAGGAATTCGGCTAAAAATCTTGAATCTAGATTAAAGAATCCTTTGTGTGTGGTTGTTAGATGTAAATCAACTTAGAACAGGTCTATTAAGGCAATTATGAAGTTCGTACTAACAACATGTCATGGTGAATAAAATCGTGACGTGATCGAAACGTGTGAATTTTGTGTAAAAACAATACAAAAATACCTTGGCGGAGGTTTTCAAGAACGAACTTCACGTGTTCATATAAAAAATGAAGTCCCTCTGTAATATAATCTGTGGTTTCTTGCCAGTTCTTCTTGCCCGTCCTAGGAACACGATAATATGTGGTTTCTTGCCAGTTCTTCTTGCCCGTCCTAGGAACACGATAATATGTGGTTGTTTGCCAGTTCTTCTTGCCCGTCCTAGGAACACGATAATATGTGGTTTCTTGCCAGTTCTTCTTGCCCGTCCTAGGAACACGATAAACTGTGGTTTCTTGCCAGTTCTTCTTGCCCGTCCTAGGAACACGATAATCTGTGGTTTCTTGCCAGTTCTTCTTGCCCGTCCTAGGAACACGATAAACTGTGGTTTCTTGTCAGTTCTTCTTGCCCGTCCTAGGAACACGATAATATGTGGTTTCTTGCCAGTTCTTCTTGCCCGTCCTAGGAACACGATAATATGTGGTTTCTTGCCAGTTCTTCTTGCCCGTCCTAGGAACACGATTAATTGTGGTTTCTTGCCAGTTCTTCTTGCCTGTCCTAGGAACGCGATAAACTGTGGTTTCTTGCCAGTTCTTCTTGCCTGCCCTAGGAACGCGATAAACTGTGGTTTCTTGCCAGTTCTCCTTGCCCGCTCTACGCCCTTGACTTGCGAACCGGTAGTAATTGTAAATTTAGAATCGATTTAACGCTTTCTGCTGACGTTCATAAGTGTACTTGGCTACCTATATGGATAAAGTTATTTTGAGTTTGAAGGAAACCAGAATTAGAAATATGACTAAAAAGATCCAGAAATCTGAGGACAAGACCTAAAAGGTTGTAGCTGTTTAATAAGTAGTTTATGCCTATAGGATTTATTTTGCTCAGGCGTCCAAACCCCGGCTAACAATGTCTGTCAATCTATCTAATAATAATAATACCAATGGCACTACAACCTTTTTAGGTCAGGGCCTCAGATTTCTTTAACTGTCCCGTGATCATTTCTAATAGGCAAGTAGGTATGCGGTATACGACTATGTATTTGCGTGTTGTTCCCACGAGAATGTAAGTGCGTGCTCCTATTTCACCATGCCTCCTGCTGATAGAGGACAAATCTTTGTTTTTAATTTATTTTATTATTATCATTACTTAAGATGTCATGTGGAACATGGTGTAATGGTTACAGCTCCTTACAAACGTTGTGTAAAACAAAAAAACTTGGCGATTAAAAAGAGTGGCGGTGAGTTAATTGCCATTTCTTCACTTCCGTTCTACGCCCTTGAGAACTGGCAGTAAATGTAAATTAGAAGCATTTAATGTATATTTCTTTTTTGACGTTCATAAGTGTACATTGTGTTAACAAAATGAATAAATGATTTTTGACTTTTGGTAATCAGCCTCCTGTGACTGACACACGCTATCGACTTTTGGCTGTAAGGCATATTTATTTATTTATGTATACTTACCTTATACAAAAACATAAATATAAAAAAAGGAGGCTACAAAAGTTATAAGGAAACGGGCGGCCTAACGCTTACCAAGCGATTTCTTTCAGGCATATCGATATCCTCACGATGTTTTCCTTCAACGTTTGAGCGAATGTTAGATGCGCACAAAGTGTGCACACCCAGGGCGCATAAAAATATTGTGAGCTGGCTTGGGAACCCACGGCGTGTATCAGGCAGATGATCACCTACTTGGCTATTAAGAAAATTATATCAGAGACCTAGACCTAAAAGGTTGTAGCTGGATTTCTTAATTTGAAAATTTCTTTTCAGGACGCGATAACAACAATAGTAACAAATCGCGCTTTCTGGCAAAATGATCGGCTGTTCATAGAGCCATGCATGCGTCAGACATCTTGCCGTCTCTGTCCCTCGAACCTATGTAAATCGATTGCGCTGGCGCAGCTTTGTAAGAACAAGAACTACACGCGTATTGTGTACAGTGGGGATGGGCGGAACGACTTCTGTCCGTCAACGAAATTGCTTAGCAATGTGAGTATAGTAATTTATATTTTTACAAGTACCCTCTTTAGTTGAAATTAATTTTGCAGTGGTAGTACTGTTTCAAAGATGAAGGTAATTTATAGAGGTTCTATTCTACTTCAAGAAAATAGCGTACTTATTCTTAAAAGGCCGGCAACGCACTCGCGAGCCTTCTGACATTGTGTCCATGGGCGGCTGTATCGCATAAGATCAGGTGATCATCCTGCCCGTTTGCCCCGTTCTATAAAAAAGGAAGTCTCAGTTTACAATATGGAGTTCGTGTTTTTGCGACTACCCTCAAAATTACAATTTGTCGACTTGAAGGATTTAAACTTTAAAGCACTCATAACGTCGAGTAATTAAAATAACACCATGGACGCGTATATATAGTTCTCTTAATCAAGTTGTTTTTGGTCTAAAACTGTCGTTACAGCCCCTAATTTTGGCATCCAAAGTAGCTGGAGATTCGACTTCAAAGATTTATTTTAACCAATTTTGCGACTGTATATAATAATGTCAATATTTTGTTCAGGGAACAGTATTCCCGAGAAAAGGATACCCTCTCGACGAGTTAATAAAAAAGACTCTGGCAACACCGGAACCACAGATTAAGGCCAAAGTCGTCCCATGGATTGACGCTTACACGATTATCAATGAGTTGTTTCCGAAATAAGTTTGACTCGAAGATTTTCAGCCATTCGTTCTAAGGGGAAGTTAACACGGTCGTTTTTGAGCGATATTTACCCTAAGAACTAATTATGATTCCGCAAAATTTGACAAGGTGTTTTATTTTAGTAGCAAAACTGTTTTCGATGAAAATTTTGTCTTTAAATGAGTTTTTTAATACAAAATCGCACAAAGCCTAGAAATAGTAGTGTTTGTAAATTGTGAAGGGTTAAACTAGAATCATTCTAGAAATATTTTTATAGCACTTATAGAATAAGAAAATTGTCTCAAATAAAAATATCTATTTTCATAAATAATTGTTATTGTGTGTGTCGTGTCCATAGTAGTTACTAAACATGTATTTGTTTTAAGCTGGCGTAATGGTGATGGTTGTCTCTGCATTTTAAAAGCCGGCAACGCACTTCCACCTAAGACTCTCGTCCACTTAACATCAAATGAGCCTCCTGGCTCCTGCCTGTTTGCCCTAAATAAAAAACAGCCATGAGAATATGACGATAGGGTTAATGTCACTGCACTGACAGAGGTCTGTTGTTTATGAATATAGAGTTTTTAATGAACGCACCTTTAATTTTAATTGCTTCGATAGAATCTCGAATATATAAATAAACGTCCATCGCACTAAGCTTTACGTAGTGAAATGTTTTAATAAATGTTTGAAAAACTCTGTTTTTTTATTAAAACCCGCCAAAACACTTTAGAGCATTTGACAGATGTCTTAGTGAATTTTTATTTACAGTAATTAAGATATGGGATCATGTCGGTGGCATAAATAATAAAATATTGAGTAAAAAGTGATTTATTTCAATAAATACAATATTTACATGATGCCGATAAAATTTCGACAAATATAGTACTCTGTGGTTATACATAATTGGTTATTTGACATGAAAAATGTATTGTCATTAGGGATGTGAAAAAATAATCGATTATTAAAAAAATCGATTTTTTGAAAAGTAAAAATCGATTTTTTTTGATAAAACCAGTTAATTTTACAAAAACTCAAGTTTGAATGGAACACTATAATTTAAATTTAAAATCAATTTATTCAGCAGCACAAGACTACATACAATTAAAAAGACAACAAAAATACTGCAATGTGCTACTGAAATGGCATACACTCAGCATTTATCAAATTTTACCAAAATCTATCAAAACGAGATTTTGAGAAAAGTTACGAGAGTTAATTTCGATTTTGATTATTCTTAAACGTTAATTTGTGTTCATAAATTCTTTTGTTTATTTTTAATTAAAAAAAAACCATGAAAAATTAAATATTTAGGGTGTTTATTTTGAAATTAATTCAAAAATTAGGTTAATAAAAAAATCTATTATTTATTAATAGATTTTTCATGCTAAAAAATAATCGATTAATAAAAAATCGATTTTTTATGCAGAATGTCACATCCCTAATTGTCATTGAGACTAATCTGTGTAAATCATGACTTTAAAAGTCACCCTGGCACTCTTAACTGCATAGGTCAAAGAGAAATCAGTCTCTTTTCAAGAAGGCTTAGTTAAGAGTGCCAGAGTGACGTTCGTACGCGTTCAAAGTAATGCTTTATACAGATTAATCTCAATGACATTTGATTTTTTATAATGTCAAATAGCCAATTACAGTGCTACATACTTTTCTTGGCCGGCGGCTGAAATTGGTACTACCGTAATGTCAGACTGACATTGTCAGTAAGCTCTCAAATAAACTATCTACCAACATCTAATAAAAATCCAACTAATATGAAATTTTTATTCCTTGCATTTTTAATCACAATGGCAAATATATAATTATCGAACGGTTCTGATTGCTAGATATTTTACAAGATATTATATTAATAGTACACGTAACAAAACCTATCATGTCAGTTGTTCATAAGTTTGAGTCACATTTATTTATGCCTAGAACTGTATTTTCTATCTAGAAATACATACACACATAGTATCTACTAGTATTTATTGTTTATTAAGACATAAATTGAAAATAAAATTGGCGCGTTCTACTTTGTCTATATTGTGTAGTCTGTGGTTCGTTTATAATCTATACTCAGTTTCTTTTCATAACTTTGATAAACTGGTTGTACCTATTGTAATACCTGTTACATTAACAATAAAACTTATTCAACAAGTAAATGATTATTCAATTACTACCACACTTTGCTATTAGGTAATGGGCCCTGGTCATCTATTTTATATATTTCAATAAATTATTAAGTTAGCATGACTTTAAATTATTCCCCTTATAATAGTTAATTTTTATTAACTGGCAACACTAATATCCATGATAGTAACACTCTTACCAGCCATGAAAAGTATGTACTGTATGTCCAATTAATGTCTAGCGATGAAGTATGAAAACTAAATTTTACACTACTTTCATTTTACATTGGTTACATGGTAACTACTTCTACTTTATATTTGGCACTATTATTATTATTATTAAATACTTTTAAATAGATTTAAGTACAATTTGTTTTATGTCTAATATTATGCATTACACAAGACTCCTTGGGGCAGCTGCCAAAGTGCCGGTTCATGTATGGTTGCGGCACTACAATTTGTTGGGCTTTTTCAGAGGTAATAAATGTTTTATTGGTAAATTAACAAAAAGCACTTTGTTCTGTTACATTGAGACACAAATGTTATGATATAGGCTGATCCTGTGTTATGTCTTATAAAAACTATCACAGGAGTAAGGGATGGGCCATTTAGGATTTAGGATGTACACAGAAAAAGGTTAAATTTAGGATTTTTTAATGGAAAAGGGGGCAGGAGTCAAGTAATATGCCATAGACACACTGCCAGAAGGCTCGCGTACACTGCCGGCCCTTTTAGAATTGCTACGCTCTTTGAAGGACCTTAAGCCGATTTGACTGCCTTAGGGAGCGTTCAAGTATTACGTAACGAATTTAGTGGGGGGGGGGGGGTTCCTTTTGTAAAACCTTACGATGCGGGGTGGGGACTTTGTTCGACTTTCCAGTACTTTACCACCACATAATGGTAACTTTTAGGTATAAAGAATCACTGGGTGGTCACGAAACATTTTACTATACTTGGGTACAGAAAACGTTACGGCGCGTTACATGGGGGGGGGGGGGTTTTCAATAATCTCAAAAAAATTGCGTGACGTAATACTTGAAGCCTCCCTTAAGCTGGAAGGACCATTAGTTAAGATTAAGACTAAACCAACAGATGAAGTCAAAGGTTAACACAAGAAGTTCAATGAATGATCTGCTTGAACACATCGCAGAACAGAGTGTCGCACAATCAGGACAACTCCACTTCGGTGAACTTCTGCAGAGGGTCCGCGAACTCCTTCTCCTCTTCCGAGGACTTCTCTTCCTTCTCCCCGTTCACTCCGTTCTCCTTCGTTTCGTCTTCATTATTCCCGTCGAAGTCGCTCTCGACATCCGTCGGGCACTTGGAGGGGGAGAGGTTCTGCACGGCCGTTTTCGATACGGTTTTGAAGAGTTGGCCGACGTCCGCCTCGTGCGAGAGTTCCAGCGCCGCCTCCCAGGCCATCAGCGACTGAGAGTGGATGGCCACCTGCCTGTCGGCCATCTCCAGCAGGTGGCTCTTCACTTCCCGCCGTGTCTTCGGGATCCAGTCAGATAGCTCGGAGCGGAGAGCCTCCGAGGCCTGTTCCAACCTGGTATCATGGTCAAACTTTTGATTTCCGAGACTTAGAAGTAGGGAAATGGAAGATTTTTTTTTAAAAAGACAATTCACATCAATTGACCTAGTCCCATGCTAAGCTGGTGAAGCTTGTGTTATGGGTACTAGGCAACGGATATACATACATATTATAGATAGACATATAAATACATATTTAAACACCCAAGACCTAAGCACAACACCAAATGCTCATCACATCGATGTTCGTCTCAGCCGGGGATCGAACCCGGGACCCATGGATTCGCAGTCAGGGGTACTAAACAATAGACCAATGAGTCGTCAAAGACATATAATTAAGATATATAAGGAATTTAATTGTCATTCAAATATTAAAAGAGTCGTAATTTAATCCAAACTATAAATCTAATTTTTAAAATTTATTTCATCGATAATAAAACACGTGGCATTTTAATTTACAATTCGTCATTTGAGATTTCAATAAATTATTTTGCATAAAATACTAATATTTCATAAATTCTCTTTACGAAATTTTAATTTAAAAATAGAATGTCTATAAGGTTCCTTCTCACTCTCTGTCTCTCTTTCTCTCTCCCTTTTCTTCGATAAAAACGCTGCACATGTTCGTGACGTTCCGTAAAAATTTTAACCTTATGCGCCTAAAGAAGTTTCACTTCAAAAATATATTAACATCCTACCTGTTATGATTGTCACCTGTCGCATTGTTGCCAGCAATGTATGCAGCTGGAATTAAAAAACAATAATTTGGCAACACTACGATAAAAAATACAATTTATAGTCTGTGATTACAACGTTAGTGATCTATGGTATCATTGATGGTTTTACTTTTAAGCAAAACAAGAAAATCCATTGGCACTACAACCTTTTTAGGTCTGGGCCTCAGATTTCTGTATCTGTTTTATGATGTATCAACCTAATAGGTAAACCAAATACACGCCGTCGACTTTGGGGCCGTTCAAGTATCACATAAGCACTATAGGGGAATGGGGGGGGGGGTTCTTTGAGTAATTATTTACTTTTTTTACACAAATACACACACACACATTTCACACATTGTCTATGCTTGAAAACGAAATGCATTTCCGAGGATTCCTGCAAAAAGTTAATGTACTATTATTTTTGAGAGCTTTGCTTAACTTTTGCTGACAAGAGGAAGGGGGGGGGGGGGGGGGGGTTAAATTGCAGATGAGAGCCACTAGGCCTACACTCAAAATACTCACCATGCAAAGCATCTCTAGCCTTGATCTTGTCCAGATGGGCATTCGCATATGCGGCCAACAGGGGCAAAATGGCTTTATACTTGAGCGGGGCTCTTTCTCGGGCTGCAGCTGCGCCGGCGCATCCCCTAGCCACGGCAGCGCAGGCGCGGGAGCTCCGCCCGCCCACTTGGCTGGCCCACGCGTCGCAGGCACGACGCATGCTGGAAGGTGTATTGAAATAATATTCTATATAATATCTAATATATAACATTCTCGTGACAGAATGTTCGTTCCCGTACTCCTCCGAAACGCAAACGGCGCGACCGATTCTTATGAAATTGCATATTCAATAAGTCTGAGAATCAGTATTCTATCTATAATCGGTAGGTAATCTATCTTTCAAACCCCAAAGCGATAAGTGGTGACCCCAATTATGATTTTTTTATTTCATCCACAATTTTTTTTTGTTTTTATTTTTTATAACACAAAAATACATACAACCCTTAATTTTCATCTACACTCTACGATCAACCCTTATTTTATATTAGTTAAGAACTTATAAAGTCAAAATCATTTATTCATTTAGGTAAACAAGTACACTTATGAACGTCAGAAAAGATGAGAAATTAATTATCATTATAGTTATATATTAGTTAAAAAAAACACGTCTTTTCTCGTCTCTTTCGTTTAAAACACTTTAAAAAAAGAGATTTATCGTTAAATATGCAAAATGTTTTTGTGACGAAAAGAAAGAATTAAGTCAGTTCTAAGGCTAACAGAATACAGGTGTATCGTTGAAGTTCAGTTGCTATCTGATCGGCGCTTGCGCACCGACTTTAAAAATAAAATCTAAATATCGGACGACGATAGCAATTACTATCTGGTTAATATCTGGCTTCGAATCTGCGACATTCTGATTGCATCCTTTGGTAATATCACTTCTGGGCAAATCTTCTCTCTCTTCTCTCGCCAAGATGATGAGACAGAATACGAACATCCGTATCAGTTTTTTTGCCGCGCACCACCTCTATGTGGAACCAACTGCCCACTGAAGTATTTCCGCACCAATTCGACTTAAGGGCCAAAGAGCGTACCGAGTCTTAAAGGGCCGGCAACGCACTCGCGAGCCCTCTGGCATTTAGAGTGTCCAAGGGCGATAGGTATTTCTGAACCAATTTGACTAAAGGTCTTTCAAGAAAAGAGCGTATCAATTCTTAAAGGGTCGGCAACGCACTCGCGAGCGCTCTACCATTTAGTGTCCAAGGGCGATAGGTATTACCGAACCAATTTGACTTAGGGTCTTTTAAGGAAAAAGCGTACAAATTCTTAAAAGGCCGGCAACGCACTCGCGAGCCCTCTACCATTTAGAGTGTCCAAGGGCGATAGGTATTTTCGAACCAAATCGACTTAGGGTCTTTCAAGAAAAGAGCATACCAATTCTTAAAAAGCCGGCAACGCACTCGCAAGCCCTCTTTTGAACCAATTTAACTAAGGGTTTTCCAAGAAAAAAGCATACCAATTCTTAAAAGGCCGGCAAAGCACTTTCGAGCCTACTGGCATTGAGTGTCCATGGCAGTGACACTTAACATCAGCCTCCTGCCCGTTTGCCCACTGTTCTATAAAAACTTGGCCATTCTCCTTTTGACTCACCCTGTATACTCGTTGCTGAGGGAGACGGATCCCTTGTACAGCTTGTTGGTGAGCGAGCAGAGTGCTGTCAACTTCACCTGCAACGACTGCATGTAATCACCTGCCGAGGTGAACTCCGGGTCTTTCACTCTGGAAACAAAATAGTACAATCATTCATTTGTCAAAAAAGTGCGTGCGTACAAAGTACTCATGTCAGAAGTGAAACTTCTTTGGCATTATTAAAAATAGTTTTTGATTGCATGCAAATAATTAATAACAATTAAATAATCAAAGACCCTCTTTCGCCTAAGCTCTTTACTAGTGTGTTGGAAGAAGTCTTCAGAAACCTACACTGGGAAGATTGCGGTATAAACATAGATGGAGAAAGGATCAACCATTTGAGATTTGCAGATGACATTGTGCTCATAACTGACAACCCGGGAACACTACAAACTATGATCGAAGAACTGGCAACCAAAAGCAAAGAAGTGGGTTTAACAATGAACAAATCAAAAACAAAAGCCATGACAAACAGAACACCAGATACTATTATCCTAGAGAACGAAAACCTAGAATATGTGACAACCTACATATACTTGGGACAACTCATCTCCATGACAGAACAAGCCCATCAGGAAATAGAGAGAAGAACCTCAAATGCCTGGAAAAGATTCTGGTCATTAAAACACATCCTAAAGAATAAAGAGTACCCACTTAGGATCAAAAGGAGCATCTTCAACACCTGTATCTTACCTATCCTAACGTACGGCTGCGAAACTTGGACCACTAAGCAAGTCACAAGTCAAAAGCTTGTGACTTGCCAGAGAAGTATGGAAAGGAGCATACTAGGTTACACACGGAATGATAGGAAAAGAGCTGTAGATCTCCGAAGGATCACCAACTGGGAAGATGCAATGACCAGAGCCAAAAGGCTTAAATGGAGATGGACAGGACACCTGCTCAGAGGCCAGAGAGCAAAATGGTCGAAAAAAGTCACCCAATGGACACCTCGCTACAACACCAAGCGAAAGAGAGGAAGACCATGTGCCCGGTGGGCTGACGACTTTAAAAAAGCCACTGGTCCTCTGTGGCAAAGACTTGCCAGGGATAGGAAGGAATGGAAACAGTTGGAGGAGGCCTTTGTGCCACAAAGGCAAGCTATACAAGAGGACAGCTGTGCTTGTTAAACTTTTTTCTTTTTTTATATACATTTATATTTTGTTCTCTTGTATTAGTTAAAAATAAAGGCTTTGAATCTTGAATCTTGAAATAATCAAAGACTGGAAAAGGAGTCATTATAGTCAACAAAGTTCAGTTTACATTTGAAAAATTCAATAAATAAATATTTATTATTATTCTCTTACATTAAGTGTAATATAAATTCTATTATTATTCGAATTGTTTTTAAATTATGTCCAATGCCGTAGCATCTTCCGTGGGCAACTTCATTCTGTTAATTTTGAGTCACGGTGCGCGCGCATCGTAAAATTTCACTCTCATCAATTTTTCATAACGCGCCTAAAGAATAACAAACTTCAAAAAGTGCGTGCGTACAATGTACTCATGTCAGAAGTGAAACTTCTTTGGCAAACAAATTTTTTAAGTCTTGTTCATATTTATACAAATCTAAAACTTTAGATTCCCGAGTTTTAGAGGGAAGAAAAAGGGAAGATATGTTAGGAATTTAATGAATTTAATTGTCATTAAAGTATTAAAAGTGTCGAAACTTAATACAAATTATTATTTTTTTTTTAAATTTATTTCTTCAATAATTAAAACACGTGACATTTCAATTTGCAATTCATCATTTGAGATTGCAATAAATTATTTTGCATGAATTATAAAATACTAATATTTCATAAATTCTCTTTACGAAATTTTAATTTTAAAAATATAATTTCTATAAGGTAATTCACCCTTCTCACTCTCTCTCAATCGGTTTCAATCGCTCTCTCCATTTTCTTCGACAAAAACGCTGCACATCTTCGTGACGTTTTTAAAAATTTTCTCCCCATGCGCTTAGGCGCTGTAGAAGTTTCACTTCAAAAAACGTGTGTGTACATATGTACACGTGTTAGAAGTTATACTTCTTTGGCGTAATAATTTTCTTCGAGCACTTTAGAGGGACGTTTCCCTCTTCAAATTACAGTTTTCTTGTCCATTTTAATGGTCACTTCCAATCGAAACGATATAATATGTACTAATCATGATATTTTACAATTAACACTATGTTTTTTATTACATTTAAATGGGTTTTCTCGTATAATAAACACTATTTTGGTTTAAATAAACACGACTCTGAAAAACACTACGCCATGACAGACAATGCAACTTATCGATAAAACAAAGCAAGCGCCAACTAGCGGCCCAGACTGTTTTACCGACGTTTGAACAGATATATACAGGATGTCGGTTTTTTGCGACGGTGTGCGCGCGCATCGTAATAATTTACTTCATTTTATTTATATTTAAATTCACTTAAATTTATGATTCTTTTTTTTGTTGGAAAGGAGAAAACCAGAATGATAGAGATCGAGAGGAATCTTCGAAATCTGTTCCAAATAAAAATAAAAAAAATCTATCGAAACTTAGTTTTTTTGGTTAAAAAGTATGTGTTTAATTAGAAAATTATAAAATATTTATAAAAAAACATCATTTTCATTAACAAACATCAACTAGCATTATCCCCTTTAAGAGGCCCTTTTGAGAAAGGTTCATAGATAGTAGAACTCATAACAACGTACCTCTTTGGTGGAACATTCTAGTGAGACAAGGACGGAACGACGTGCAAGAGAAAGAGACATAAGATAAAATTCAACTCACCTAGCGCCATTGGTGACCTTCGCCTCGTTGTTCCCATACAGAGCTGTACTAAGCCCCCATAAATTTAAAGCGCTGTTTTCACTTTTAAATATCTGAAATATTAATTAAATTAGTCGCAATTACATAGTTTTGAATGTGCGTCTCCTTCTGTCAAATTGTGAGATCTGCTGTGATGAAAAGAGAGGACCATACGTTTTCCTACGAGTAGGACATTTTAAATATATAAAAATGAAACCCGTTTTCCGTTGTCACGACATCACATGAAAACGGCTCGACCGATTTGTCTGATTTTTTTTTTGTTGTGTTTGTAATTGTCAGGAGAAGGTTCTTATAAAAGAAAAAAAGAAAAAACCGTCTTTACAGACAATTTTTTTCAAATTCTTCAGTATTTTATTCAAAGATCGTGGGTAAGTAGATAAATATATAACGAACGAAAAGCCCCCCCCCCCCCCTTTTGGCTTAAACGCTAACTAATAACAAATACATATAGGTAGACTGAATTTCTATCTATTTCTTAAGAAATAAATGTATGAACATAAACGTGGGAAACAGGCGCGTCCACAGTAGTAATTTGCTGTAGACTATAGAACGGCGCTAAAAATTAAAACTCCTTGGTGTAAACTTCGTGAAGCCATCTTAATTTAATGTCTATACTCTCTGGTTAAAGTAGGTCAATATAGAATTTAACGCTCTTAATTCAAATATTGTAACAGATTAAAAATATTTAGAGTGAAAAAGAGTCACCTTATCAATATCTTCGTCTGGTGTGGTCACGAAAAGTCTGAAATCGTCGCTGTGTGTCAAAATTGGGTGTTTTGCGATTCTCTCTGGAAATAAATAGTTTATGGACCTAAAATATTATTTTTAAGAATGTGTGTTGGAGTTGGATAATATTTGTGTAAGACAGTATATGCGGGCTTCTAAATAGGGCCCAGTGAAAGTTTCATCAAAATCGGTTCAGTAGTTTTAGAGGTAGACCTTTTATACGCTTTTATATTTGTATTTGCTTTTTCTATTTTCACCTCGACGTCCATTCCACACCTGAGCGCTTCTTAAGGCAATTTTTGCCGCGCACCACCACTATGTGGAAACAGCTGCCCATCGAAGTACTTCCGAACCAACTCGACTTGACTTCAATGACGTACCAATTCCTAAAGGGCATTTGATGGCCTAGTGAGTGTCCATGGGCAAATCACTTATCGTCAGATGGGCCTCCTGCCCGTTTGCCTTTTATTACATAAAAAACTAATAAACGAAATATTACTAATAGTATATTTACTGATTAAAATTACTTTTTATACATTTTGTGGGTGACAAATAATAAAATATATTTTCCTCAACTCACCCATAACAGCGTCAAGCGCTAACGCTCGCACAGCGACGAACGACGGCGAATATCTATCGAGCTGCTGCCTCGCTGAATGCAGCGGAGGCAGCGGTGGTATTGCCACTAATGGATGGGCGGCTGACAGGCGCTTGTGAAGTAGCTATAACATAGTTATTTATTTCAATCATTGCTATAAAAAGAAGTGCGTGCGTACAAAGGTCACGTCAGAAGTGAAACTTCTTTGTAAATGAATTATCACTAAGGTAAAAGCCCCAATAGATGATCATGTACCAGGTATATTTATATTCACACTGTATACGTGCTAATGATAATAATGCGTTTACTGCACAAGACGTTATGCGTCAGAATTGTCATCTAAAGTTCTAATATGTAACTACTAAACGAATACATCAACCAATAGCGTGTATTATTTCTCGATCTCCCTTACTCTCTCTCTATCTTTCTCACTCTCTCTCCCACCTCTCGCTCCATGGCACTGTGCGTGATACGTTCGCCCTTTTTCACTCTCTCTCAATCGGTCTGAATAGCTATCTCCCTTTTCTTCGACAAAAACGCTGCACATCTTCGTGACGCTAATATTATTATTATTGCGCTTCATCCGTAAAAATTTTACCCTCATGCGCCTAAAGAAGTTTCACTTCAATAAAAACTTCATTTATGACAAAATTCATCTATGTGATGTGGGTAACTAGATAACTATTAATTAACGATTTAGATACATAATAACGTATGAAAATGACTCTTTTGTATTAAAACTTCACACTTAGGGTGCGTTCAAGTATTACGTCACGCAATTTTGAGAAATTATTGACCCCCCCCCCCCCATGTAAAGCGCCGTAACGTTTTTCTGTAGCCAAGTATAGCTACAGAAAAACGTTTCGTGACCACTTAGTGACTCTTCATACCTAAAAGTTACCATTATGTGGTGTAAAGTACTGAAAAGTCGAAACTAATATTAAGAATAACGCGTAATTCAATCCCCGCCCCGCAACGTAACGTTTTACAAAAGGACCCCCCCCCCAATTCTTTACGTAACACTTGAACGCTCCCTTATTTATAATAAAATTAGATTTTTTAGTGTTAACCTGTAACTTAATATGAATTACCTTAAAATGATTAAACCGTCGTCTAACGTAGGGCGGTGCAGGCCATCGTGCGCAAACGCATCGTACGCGAAACGTCACAAATGTTTCTAGAGTCGACAGCTGTTTCATGGGCGCGTCTACCTAAAAATTCACTATGTACGGTAATGGTTAACAGACGTAGGGGGTCGCCGGCCCATGGATAATATTATGCAATATTTCTAGTTCAAATTTCTTATAAAGAATCAAAACTTTTTCCTGCTATTTAAATTGATTAACATACAGACTTCAAATGGGAAGATGTTTTTAAACTCTCCTGGCAGCTGAGATCTAGTTTTCGAAGTAACTTTTTAAAAACCAAAAAGTACAACTCTAAGATATATTTAGTAATCGGTTTAAATTTTCAACTGTTAGGCACCGTGATTTGTGCTACATATTTAAGTTTAACATTTCTGTCTAAATGGTGTGAATTAATTCACAATACATATTTTAATAAAATTTAAAATATCTCAATTACCTTAACAGCGATATCATATCCCGTCTCCATGATGAGGGGTGAACCCTCTCTATCATCTGTGACACTGCCTACTTCTGTATCAGTTGTGTCCACATCATTCAAATCTAAGACTGCTGAACTACTTTCACTTGCCATTTTTCTAGAAATATAATGGAATAGGAAATTATTAATATTAGTTCATGGATTTACATACTAGCCCTACCAACAGACATTGTCCTGTACACACATCTTAAATACAAACAAACCCATTTGAATACACACAAAAATTTCATTTAAAATCGGTCCAGTCAGGAGTTTAATTAGAAACATAGGCATGGATGTGAGGGAAAAGCACTAGCACAAATGCCTTTTACAAAATTCCTGAGAACTCATTTCAGCAAATGTCTGTATTTCCAAATCCTATTTTTTAAGGATGAATAAATAAACAGTGACGGTTAATATACTCAGTATATTTGAGTTTGAGTATTTAACATTAAAAAAGTAATAATTAAATTACATTAGTTTGCTAGTAGATGACAATATATTCGTTTAATGCTTAAAATAATGTGTTTTGGGTAGTAATAATGTACTTCTAATTACATTAATAGGAATAAATTCATCTTATTTCATATTCACAGCACAACATTGAAAGCAATTTTCACATAGACACATTTAAGAAAAACCTTTAACCTTTTTTAGATATTGGAAAAATATTAAAGACCAGAAATAAATTGTTCATGTGAAAACCTGGAAAGGAGTGCTTACCTTTCTTATTTTTTTAATGGTATACAAAATACGTAAAAGTGTGAAGTAATGTGAAAAGGGGGCGTAGCTATCTAGTTTACATAAAAGATATGACTGCACTGATATGGAATAAATAAAAAGTAGTTCAACCTAATTTGCAATTTCGCGATCGATATTGCAAATACATGCACTAGATTCAATTTAATTTAAATAGTATCACATCACCGTATTATATTTTCTTACTAAATGAAAGTTTCTAATATCAACCAATTAATAAGTTGTGCCAAAACATTTTACTTTTGAAGAATTAGAAAATATAATAATTTAGAATGTAATAACAAGATCGAATAATTTTGATTTATGAAAGTAGTAACAACTCTGTAGTCAGCTGAACGATAAAGATGTCAGCCGTCAGTTTTGACACATCTGTCACTAAATTAATTGACAATTATAATGTACAGAGCTTAGATAATAATATGCTATTCGACTCTACATAATATGTTACTGTGTAGAGGGAAAATGGCAGGTTGTAGACCAGTGCAGATAGCCTTTAAAAAAAATAATAGTAGGATGTAACCTATTGGAAAGGGTGGATAATATTATAAAAATTAAAGGAAAAATAAGTTACGGGCGATCGGAGGTCGGGAAGGGGTAGGGGGGGAGTTTTAAGGGTAAAAACGGTTTATCTCGATTTCCGGCAAAACTACAAGTCCTATAGAAAAAAGTTAAATGGCAAAGTTGTAGGTCATAAAAAAATATACAACTTTTGTATTTGCAATTTTTTCACATAACCTCAAAATTTAGGTGAAAAATTCAAAAAAACAAGTTTTTGGTTTTTTATTTATATCTTTTTCAAAAAAAAATTTTTTTTCTACGAAATTTGGTGAAAACTTACCTTATTATGTCCCAAATATACTGTAATTTATTTGATTAAAAATATTTATTTTTTCACCTTATTTTGAATTAATATCGAAAAAACACCCTAATTTTCAATCGAAAATTCTGACGTCAAAATTTCAGCTTTTTTTAAAAAGTTGGTGTGCTTTCAGTTCGTTGAATTCTCAACTTTCCTATGGTAAAAAATATATATATATTACCATAGTAAATCTTCTCAGAAAATGCAAAAAATCTTCTCAGAAAATGCACTTTTCTGCTTGCGGAAAAGCGTGGGGTACTGTCGCTGTCTGAGTGGTTTATTAAAATATATATGTACAATAATTACGATTTAGTAACGTATAATAAAGTGTAAAGTTGTTCCTCAAAGCAATTTTCCCCATTGAAATTAATTCAAATGCCATTCCAGCACCCGAAAAACCAGTGGTTTTTTTTAAAGTGTTTTTGAATAAGAAAATGATTTTACATTTTAGTTCAACTTCAATCAACGCCACCTTCTTTTGACCTATGGTTATAAATTAAATTTTGTAAATGTACAAAAAGAAAAAAACGCGAACTTATCAAAAATGCTTCGAAAAGAAATAAGCAAAAAGACTGAGGTCTGAGGTGGGAGAAAATGTTAGTGTGGTGTGTGATTCCTCCATATCTTGGTCTCATCTCAAAGAAAAATATCGCTGGCTCGGCTGGTCGCAACTCGAAACTCTTAATAGATGGACGCAACTGATCAGAGATGGCGCTTTATAAATTCAAAAATATAAAAACGCGGTAGCATTTGAACTTCGCTGCAATACATAAGCAAAATTATTAATGAACCAAGTCAGTATTAGGAATACATTTAAAAAAGAGACATAAAAGAATTTTTGGAATAACTGATTGGGGTCGCGTTGCGATTTGGATCAGTTATTATAAATATTGAATAGTATTAAATCAACCGATTTTAGAACGGTGCCGTAAACACTAAACTCATATAAATGAAGAATTAAAGCATTTATAGTTTAATAGTTTCTCTTTCCTTAACATTTAGTTTTTACGATTATTTAATTTACTATTTAACATATTTTTAAAGTGATATAATTAATAATATTCAATATAACTTCAGCGTCCGTGGGATACTAGAGGTGAGTCGTACTCGGTAAAAGCCAGCCCTAGTCTTAGGAGTTCAAGTACTTAAAAAAACTAGTTACAAATACTAGTTCCACGAGTATTTAGTAATATGCGACTGTGTTAAGTGCCCTGTAAACGATCAAATTTGCTTGACAAACTTGTTTGTCAAATTTCACGTTTTCATCAAACAATAGCGTAAACGATCAAACCAAATATCAATCAAATTTGTTAAATTTCTAGTAGATTCTGGTTTCTCCTTTCGTGACGTGACGTCGCCGTGCCGAGCGCGAGTAATTCAGATGACGCATTTTTGGCATTGACTCTAGCACTGTGTATCAAGACAAAAAAAGAAGACGATGGAGTCGAGAATGGTTGAAATTAAGAGATAAATATACCCACGAGAATTTGCTACGAGAAATATTGCGCACAGGACCTGAAGACTACGCAAACTTCCTGCGCATGGACCATAAAACTTTTGAAGATTTACTGACTATAGGTACTCCATCCTCGTATTGAAAAAAAGGACAGTTATGCGGAAATCTTTACCAGCTTCTCAAAGGTTATCAATAACTTTGAGGTATCTGGCTAGCGGCGCCGATTTCGAAGACTTAAAATTTCAAGCCTGCGTTGCACCTCGAACATTGAGCAATATTATCATTGAAATTAAAACTTGTGAAGCAATAAATGAAACACTTCAACAATATACAGATAAGGTTTTATTTAATAAATAAAATAAAAAGCCTTTTATTTCTTGCTAAAAGATATACAAAATAACAAATGTTTACTAAAAAAAAAAAACACGATAAACAGATATGAAAAGCAACATAAATTCTTTGTTATTAGTAATATTGACACTCATATTGTCATTGAGCGTAGCGTCCTCCATGATGTCAATACAACGAGTGAAATTTTGTTTCAAACTCGACATCAATCCAGATTTTCATCAAACACGACAAACACGTAGAATGTTTGACAAACGCGTCAAACACAGCAGTACACTATCAAATAATTTGACAAACACGTAAAATTTGACAAACAATTTGATCGTTTACAGGGCACTTTAGGTGACATTATAGGAATTAGTTAAGTACTCTTTGAATATGCTATTGGTCCACAGAGCACAGAACATTCACTGAGCATTTAATGTTGAAACTAATATAAATAAAGACCTTTTTTAAAGCAATGCATAGATAAAAAAATACAATATGGGTATTTTTTATCCAGTACACACTTAAACTTTATAATAACTTTTTACACTAAATTTATTTACTATTGTTCAATTTTTTTATTCACTATCACTATTAGGACAAAGTTTTTATTAATTAATTATAATTATCCTAGAGCTAGGAGCTTACTCTAATTTACCAATTAATATAAAACAATGCGCGCCGAGTGAAATAAGACAAAACCTAAAGAATATAAGGTTTTAATAAGCTAAATTAACAGTAAAATATTTTGGTTACATTTTGATACATTGACAAAAGTTAGTGTCTAAACAGATTGACAATGTCATCAGTTTATAATAGTATCATGTAAGAAGTTTACAACAAAGAAGTTTACATCATTTTCCCGCACTATTTTAAAATATAATCTTTTAATAATTCTGGTATTTTACGGATGCGACCAGATCGACGAAGTGTTGGCTCCGGCGGTGATGCTGATGGTAACTCAGTGCTAGATATACGAAGTGTTGACTCCGGCGTTGGTGATGATGGTAGATCAGTCTCTAGCTCTCTGCTATTATCAAGTACCACAGGTCCCGTCTCATTAGATGAAGGAATTTCCAAGTTTTGGTCTTCTGTATCCGTATGTGGTTCTGTGACGTTATGGTAGTCATTATTTATTCGCAGATCTACCCCTTCTGAACCCAATGGTGCTAAATGACGATTTGACACCGTTGTTTCTCGACCATCTGGGAACCGAATGTATGAATAATCAGGATTGCTGTGTATCAATTCAACCTCTTCTACTAATGGCTGATATTTATTTGTACGATTAAATTTCTTCATCAAGACTTGTCCAGAATTTGTAAGCCACGATGGAACAGAAGTGCCGTTAGTAGATCGTCTTGGGTGTCTAAACATTCTTTCATGTGGAGTGCAATTTATGGCTGTACAAAGTAAAGATCGAATTGAATGTAAGGCTTGTGGTAATACTTGCTCCCAATTTTCTACCGAAAGATTCTTCGTCTTCAGCGCCAAAAGAATCGTTCTCCAAAGAGTAGAATTCAATTTTTCTATTTGACCATTACCTTGAGGGTTATAAGCTGTAGTTCTACTAGTGGCAATACCTCGAACATGTAAAAATTCCTGTACTTCGGCAGAGAGAAATGCTGTTCCGCGATCTGAATGAACGTAAGAAGGCATGCCGAATATCATAAACAAGTTGTTGAGGTGTTTAATCACTGTTTTCGAGCTCATATCCGAGCATGGGAAAGCAAACGGGAAACGTGAAAATTCGTCAATCACGGTAAGTATGAATTTGTTATTATTGTTTGTTGGAACTGGTCCTTTAAAATCTAAGCTAAGGCGTTCAAAAGCAGCCGTCGCTTTAACAAGTTTCCTCTGGTCATCAAAAGTATTTCGGAAGAATCTAGGTTTTACTTCAGAGCAGGTTTGACAATATTTTGTCATTGTTCTGACTTCTTCAATGGAATAGGGAAGGTTTTTAGAGCGAACCCAGTGAAACATTCTCGTTATGCCTGGATGACAAAGAGCCTCATGCAGCGAGAAAAGTTTTGCAGTACGTGTTTCTACAGTGGCACAAACTCGGGATAGTGCATCAGCAGCATAGTTCTCTTTCCCCGGTCTGTATATAATATCAAATTTGAAAACAGCTAGTTCCAGTCGCCATCTTTGAATCTTTTCATTTTTTATCTTACTTGTATGTTTCATATTAAACATAAAAGAAACCGAGCGTTGGTCAGTTACCAACTTAAAGTGTCTACCGATAAGGAAATGTCTCCATTTCTTCAATGATTCAACAATGGCGTAAGCTTCTTTTTCAATGGCGGAATGGTTTTGTTCGCTTGAATTCAAAGTTCTTGAGAAAAACGCCACTGGTCTAGAATTTTGAGTAAGTACTGCTGCAATGGAATGATCGGAAGCGTCAGTTTCGACTGTAAAAGGTATATTTACATCAATTGCATGTCTAGAAGACTTTGCGATATCATTTTTCAGGCCTTCGAAACATTTAATTTGCTCGCTTGTGAGCGGAAAAGTAGTCGTATTAGCAAATGAGTGGATCCGTTCAGAAAAGTTTGGAATCCATTTAGAATAATGTGCGAACATGCCGAGTGTCTTTCTTAAGGTCGGTAAATCGCTTGGTGCAGGTAAATTAATCAGTGGCTTGAGTCGCTCACTGTCAGGTTTAATTATGTGGTTTTGAATATTATAGCCTAGAATATTAATTGACTCTTGAGAAAATTTGCATTTTAGCATACTTAGTGTTAAACCGTATTTCTTTGCGGCATTCATAAAACTTTCTAAGTTATGATCGTGTTCTTGAAGAGTACGGCCACAAATAGTTATATCATCAAGATACGCATATGTGTTTTGAAGCTTTTCTTTCCTTATAATCCAATCGATTGTTCGTTGGAAACTCGAAACACCATTTGTTACTCCAAAAGGGATACGCCTGAACTGGTACAAATTTCCGAGCGCTTCAAAAGCGGTAAATTTTCTTTCTTCTGGTAGTATAGGTACTTGATGGTACGCGCTTTTCAAGTCTATTAGGCTGAAAAATATATTCTCTGCCACTTTCGAAACTAAGTCCTCAATGTTTGGTAAAGGGTACGCGTCGAGTTCTGTGTAACGATTAATCGTCTGAGAGTAATCAATCACAAGACGTTTTCTATGAGTTTCGGTATTTGTTATTAGTACTTGGGCCCTCCACGGTGATTTACTTTCTTCAATCACGCCTTCTTCTGTAAGTTTTCTGATTTCCTCTTTAATAAATTCACTATCCTCTTTGCTGTGCCTTCGAGACTTAATAGCAATAGGTTTGCAGTTGGGAGATACATTTGCAAAAAGCGGTACAGCTGGTACTGATGCTTCGGCTACGTTACATACTTGAAGTGGATGTTTTGGCCCACCGAAAGAGAACTCTAGCGATGAATGTTCTTTGAGGACGTCATGGCCGATAATTATATCAGCACAAAGATTTTTCACGATAAGAAGATTCACGTTATCATATTTATGATTTCCAATTTTCAGGCTTTGCAAAGTTTGACCTTCTACTTGTGAAGTATGATTAAGAGAGGCCATAGAAATAATCTGATTGCAGGATTTTCTTTTTAACCCGCATAGTCTTGCAAAACTGTCATTTATAAAACTGATGGAGCTGCCCGTGTCGAGAAGTGCCTCTGCTCTTATATCTCGAATATACGCGGGTACAGTTGCTTTGTATAATGAATAAGGTGAGGCTGCTGTGATACAAGAAAGATTTTCAGTACCTACTACCATACAATTTGTAGGTTTAGAAGAGCTTCTGCAAACAGTGGCAAAGTGCCCCTTCTTGTTGCAGAGCTGACAAGACTTTTCAAATGCAGGGCAGTTCTTACGAGGATGTATTTGTCCCCCACAAAAGAAACATTTTCGTCGCCGAGGATTATTAACAGAAGAGCAGGTCTCGTCGTGCACAGTTTGTGATTTGGTACAGACTAATTTAGGTTCTTCTTCAACGGCATTTAAAGACACAGTATGGAAGCTTTGAGAGTTGATCTCTGCAGTTTCTAGAGAGAGTGCTTGGTTATAAGCTTGATCAAGTGTTAGATTTAAGTTTTCTAAAAGCCTTTGTCTGATTTTATGCGATGATATACCGGATATGAAAGCATCACGCACGCTATCGTTTTTGTTTGATTCTGCATCAACAGCCGCAAAGTCACAATCTTTAGAAAGTAGTTTCAAAGCTTGTAAATATATGTCGATACTTTCTTCTGGTCGTTGTTTCCTTGTTGCTAACATGTGTCTAGCAAAAATCAGATTTTTTGGTTTTACATACAGTTTTTGCAGTATTGTGATCGCTTCTTCGTAGTTCGTGGCTTCGCTTATATATGTGTAGATATTTGGTGATATATGATTTATCAAAAGCTGAAACTTTATGCTGTCCCATTTTTCTGGCGGAGGAACCGACTGTGCATCTGTTTCTGGAGCGGTCGGTTTCTGCACGAAAATGAAGTTTTCGAAAGTCTTATGCCAGTGTATCCAAGCTTTCGTACCAGAGCTATTTGACGGGTCGATATCAAATCTTTCAGGGCGAAGATATTTATCCATGTTGCTTTTATTTAGCTTATTAAATTGAAATAAGACAAAACCTAAAGAATATAAGGTTTTAATAAGCTAAATTAACAGTAAAATATTTTGGTTACATTTTGATACATTGACAAAAGTTAGTGTCTAAACAGATTGACAATGTCATCAGTTTATAATAGTATCATGTAAGAAGTTTACAACAAAGAAGTTTACATCACCGAGATTATTACATATCAATTAACAGCTAATAGATTAAACATTCTTCAGTGTGAAACTGAGAAAAAGAATTATTTAACATTAGTAAAAGAACGCGTCGCGCGCTTCAGAGTATTTCGTGATGTGGATTGAAATAGCTGCCGTAATTTGTAAGGCATAAGGTAGATATTTATTTGACGCTTGCAAGGGTTTCACTCACACATTAGTAAAAGAATGCGTCTCGCGCTTCAGAGTATTTCGTGTTGTGGATTGAAATAGCTGCCGTAAGTTGTAAGGCATAAGGTAGAAATTTATTTGGCGCTTGCAAGGGTTTCACTCACACATTAGTAAAAGATCGCGTCTCGCGCTTCAGAGTATTTCGTGTTGTGGATTGAAATAGCTGCCGTAATTAGTATGGCATAAGGTAGAAATTTATTTGGCGCTTGCAAGGGTTTCATTCACACATTAGTAAAAGATCGCGTCTCGCGCTTCAGAGTATTTCGTGTTGTGGATTGAAATAGCTGCCGTAATTAGTATGGCATAAGGTAGAAATTTATTTGGCGCTTGCAAGGGTTTCACTCACACATTAGTAAAAGAATGCGTCTCGCGCTTCAGAGTATTTCGTGTTGTGGATTGAAATAGCTGCCGTAAGTTGTAAGGCATAAGGTAGAAATTTATTTGGCGCTTGCAAGGGTTTCACTCACACATTAGTAAAAGATCGCGTCTCGCGCTTCAAGCTGGGTATCGATTACGCGCTCCTGGCGCGCGCGCCATGAATGACCGCTCCGAGAGTGCGTTCCGTGTAACGCGTTCCAAATATTTGAAGTATATCAACTAAGCGCGCCTGGCGCGCGTGGCAACTGTTCCAGTGTTCGACCCTTCATCATGGAAGCCAGTCAGCTTGGCTTTTAGATACTCTCAATTTTTCTCTTCTGTACGATGATAGGAGCACAGTAATTTTTTTCTTTAATTCCGGCATAGGGACTCCCATTTCACTACTGATTTTTCTCCAAGCATCTTTTCTAAGCGATTTATTATGATACGAAGAACTTTTGCTACAGTAGTTCTTTTGTACCATACAGTTGTATTAATTTACGGCAACTTTGGTTATCCATAATTGGGAGCGCAACAAACACAAAAAAATACGATATGTCCGTCCCAACTGGCGCGCGCGCCACCTTTGATGCGTGGTAAAAAACCGACACCCGTCGGAACGGACCGCTCCGCGTTCGGGCGCTCCAACGAACACATTGGCGCGCGTTCCAAAGTGGTATCCATTGCGCGCGGCTGGAGCGCGCGCCAATGTTCGCCCTCTTGGAGCGCGTAGTCGATACGCGGCTTCAGAGTATTTCGTGTTGTGGATTGAAATAGCTGCCGTAATTAGTATGGCATAAGGTAGAAATTTATTTGGCGCTTGCAAGGGTTTCATTCACACATTAGTAAAAGATCGCGTCTCGCGCTTCAGAGTATTTCGTGTTGTGGATTGAAATAGCTGCCGTAATTAGTATGGCATAAGGTAGAAATTTATTTGGCGCTTGCAAGGGTTTCACTCACACATTAGTAAAAGAATGCGTCTCGCGCTTCAGAGTATTTCGTGTTGTGGATTGAAATAGCTGCCGTAAGTTGTAAGGCATAAGGTAGAAATTTATTTGGCGCTTGCAAGGGTTTCACTCACACATTAGTAAAAGATCGCGTCTCGCGCTTCAGAGTATTTCGTGTTGTTGATTGAAATAGCTGCCGTGAGTAGTGTCGCATAAGGTATAATTTATTTAGCGCTTGCAAGGGTTTTCCTGAAACGCCTCAGTGCTCAAATGTGGGACTTAGTATTTACAAGTCCCGAGCGAAACCTAGTAATAAAACCTGTGATTTGATATACGCCTCACCTCTATGGGATACGCTACGCTCAATTACCTAAGTACTTCTAACACAAGTGACAACACTGGAACTGTCCATTACTGGAATAGACAACTATTTAGGTAATGTTCAGCTTTCAGTGATGCCCACTTGGGTGTTTTCCCCCCAAATTTCGAGGGAACCACGATGCTCAGGTTTTTTAGGGGGTAAATTTGATTGAGGGAATTATTAAGGGATATATAATTTTTTTAAAGGCCCGATAAACATACAAACCTTTCAAAAATTATCGACCCTGGTCTATTGAGTCTATTTAGTATTTAAATCCATTGAATGCGTAGACGGACTATGGTATAGACCAGGCACCAGCGTACAGCGTGTGAGATAGCGAATGATTGACATAACTTCATAATGTATATCTATATGCCACTAATATTGCCACGAGAAAAAAATTCCCTATTTTGTGGGGTAATTTATACTATAAGAAATACCCCACAAAAAAAAATTCAGGGGGTGCTCACTCACTCCACACGCATATTAATCAGTTACGTTAAATTAAACCACACCCGAACACTCTATACAACCGCTGCGTAGTAACTGTTCTACCTAATACACCACACTTACATTATAGGAAGTGTGTAATACACAGACGACGTTTTTGTACACTCACACCTTTATTTTACACAATTTTTGACGTGATAACGTCTTTAAAATCGTTTTAGTCGGGTGACATGTTCAGAAACTTGTGTCACACCAAAACCTCACGAGCGCGATCGCAGGTATAACGAGAGAGAGACGGACCGATCTCCCGTCTCATCTCGAGCGCTGCCAGTCATTCCGTGAATGTATGAAGAAAAAGTATATCATAGTCGAATAAGTAAACTTGTCATTTTTCACCCGAAATTTATCATCAAAAGTGTGAATAAAACGATAGATGTAATTTAAAATTTGAAAAAATTGTTATCTTCATTAATTCCTTACTTCCCAAAAACTTATATCACCAATAAGACGTTATCACGTAAACATCTCGATCGTAAACCTACTTTACAAACAACCAATATTTTTTTATATGTTAAGGAATTTCAAACAAAAACTATCAATTGTACAACAATTTATTTAGCCTTATTTTATATTACATTAACAATAATAAGGAACACAATATATTCAAGAATATATCACATTTTATTTACATACTACCTATCTATAATAATTGAAAGCCATGCATAACAACAGTAAATCTGATGTTGAAATTTTGGCGATGGGATTTGTTCTAAAAAAATACAAAAGCAGTCGCAATAATTATAAAGCATCATGACCTAGAAAGCAAAACCTCATTCCTTTTAATAGTAATTCTATTAACACATTCTTTCTGTTTCAGAGGGAGAACATTGCATGTTTTTGACAATTGTTCTGTCCCCCCATTATTTATTCTTATTATTGGGTTTTTTTTGGATGGGTTGCAAATTAATTTAAAAGCGAGAAAGTTCACAATTATGTTTGAAGTGAAACTTCTTTAGGTGCATGAGGGTAAATTTTTACGGAAACCTCACGAATATGTGCATTGTTTTTGTCGAAGAAAAAGAAGATAATGATTGAGACCGACTGAGAGAGAGTGAGAATTTCTATTTTTATATTTTATGCAATAATAATAAATAATAATTTATTTAAATCTCAAATGACGAATTGTGAATTAAAATGCCACGTGTTTATATTATATTATTAAATTAAATTAATAATTTGTATTAATTTTCGACACATTTAATATTTTAATGACAATTAAATTAATTAAATTCCTAACATATCTTCCTTTTTCCCTCCCTCTAAGTCTCGGAAATCTAAAAGTTTTAGGTTTGTATAAATATGAACAAGACTTAAAGATTAGTTTTTCAAAGAAGTTTCACTTGTGACATACATATGTAAAGTACACACACACTTTTTTAAACAATACACCAGATAGTCTTTTGTCAAAAACATAGGACAAATTACTATAAACATTTATATGATAAGTTTCCTATAAAACCTAGTTCAGACGTAAGAAGAAACCTGCCTGGTTTTCCCTTCGGCTTCACAGAGTTCAGCATGGGGTATATAGTGCTTGCCTTGCCTCTATACTCATATTTCTACTACAACATAATAGCAATATTTCACAAAATCTTTTATACAATACAATTTATACAATCTTTTATACAAAATCTATTACTTTGTTTGTATGTGGTTAGGTAGAAAAAAGATTTTGTCCGCATTAAAATGATAATCTCACAAGTTAATCAAGTTTTTCCAAATAGCTTAAGTTACAACATAGAATTTATTATTGAAATCCCTGTATCAATGTTATGGATGTTAAATGCTTTTAAAAAAAAAATGTGTTTTAAATAAAAAGAATTATAAAGCACAACCATGAAGATTTAGAAACCAACTTGTATTATAATTCATTAATTCATATAGTAATCTTAAATCACTGTTCAATGTCTTACCATTTATATCATAGGATATATTTGTCAATATGGGAGCCGTGCCCCAACACACAATTGCACTTCACACCCACCAAAGTCAAAATCACTAAAACACTCTATCCTGGTATCCCGAGTCTTGAGGTGGTGGGTTGGGCTTGGCCTGAGCTCCAGCCACATGATGGTGATGTCGGAGATGACCTGGGCGACGTGGTGGCGCCAGGTACTCAAACATGCTCTGCGTATGTTGGGCCAACATGTTAGCCAAGTCACAGGGCATCGGGTCAGTCCAAAAGAAGTCATGGTTGAGTGCTGTGTCTGCGTCATATCTGAAATTAATAATTAAGACTTGAGTAGAGACTCTTGGGCCGTGGGGTTGCATGCACAGGCACTAATTAAAGATTTAAGTTGGTGCTTGGTAGACAGTACAAGTGACCCGAGCTGTTGCTTTCCTTGCTCAACTAATAAGTATTGGATTACAGCGAAGAAATACTGCCAGAATTAAAGGTATACTGGCCACAGGGACCAATGTTTTTAAATGTTTTATTTTTCTATTTATTAATTTTTAATGTTTATTATTACTATGATGGTTAAGAATATTGTAAATACTGTATATTTTTGACTTAACTTGTTAAGATATAATGTATTTGAACTGTAAAAAATTTAAAACATGTAAAAGTGTCTTTATGGTTTTGATATACTGTAATAAATAGCAATTACTCTTCAAATAAGTCTATATATGTTAAGGATGTTAAACATAATAATAATAATAATACAATGCCTTGATACCACGCGATGTTGTAACACTGGTACGAGCTTGCAGCAACAGCACCTATCATTTCCGTTGCACAATGTGCAAACAAATTTTCACCTTTTGTAGAGAATATATAATTTGGTGGTAGGAAGATACAATGTTTAATGCACAGTACCTTGGGATTATTATCTGTTATAGCTCATATTATAATTCATTTCTTTAATTAATTTTAATTTTACATATAAATTATACTTTTTGGTGGTCTATTCCGGCCCATGTATAGCCTCACAACATTCATGTAATGGTCTTATTGAAAATAATTTGCATTAATGATTCTGTCACATAATGAGTTAATTAGGAGTACCTCTTCGCTGGGTCTAGTTGCAGCAGCTTGTCAAGTAAATCACAACCATACGGGTCTTTGACATATGGCTTTAGTCTTTCCTGAAAAATATGTATAATTAACCTCTGATTAGTATAGAAATTTATACACATTAAAAAACCTCCCTTTTCATCTGAATTGATTATATTTAAAATTAAGGAGGCTGATGTACATAAAATATAACTTTAATATTAGAACATTGTCCCCAGATATACATAAATTTTTGGTTCTAACCCATTCTAGTTTTCAAACAGTACCTTCACCATACCAACAAGTCTTAACAGCTCACGGACAATCTATTCATTCACAGCCGTGTTTTAAATACACATCCTCAGGGTTGAGGATCTCCTCAGGAGTATAGGTCTACTATATTATGAGCTGAGAGATTTTTAAATTAGTGATACAAAAATTATCATTAATATACATGACATACCTTAACCTTCCTCTTTTGTCCCTTTGGCAACTCCATCTTATTGTATAGGTCTAAACTTTCAACTCCTGGCCATACATCTGGAGTACATGACCCACAGAGCTGGGATATTAGTATTAATTGTTGCTGCTCTGTGGGACCCTGAAAAACCAACTCATAAAGGCTCTCTTTGTTCAAGCATGTTTTTAAAAAATATTACTTTGTGTTCAAAACATTCCTAAGTAGTGTTTTGTATAAATCTACACAAGCCTTATTTTTAAATTTATTTTTGATTTAGTAATTATTTCAATAATTATTAAAAATAAGCATGAGCCGTGTTGGCAAGCAACTAATATTTTTAATAATTATTAGTTGATTTATTAATTATTTAAGAAAAACAAAATAACTTTTTACAAATTTTTAATCTTAGTATTTTTAGAAAATAAAAAATCTGATGTCTGCTGTCTTTATACTAGTAATAACACAGCCAGTGCCACTTATAGTATTACCTGCATAATTGGAGACCTGGTCCACATCTCGGCCATAATGCAGCCAGCTCCCCACATATCTACTGGTGGTCCATAATTACGATCACCTAAAAAATCTTATTGCTCAAAACTTTGTGAAGGCCCTCAGAGTTTGATCTAAGTATTGCACCAAAAAGGCCTAGACATACAATCTATGTAAAACTATAATATTCTGAAATTCTACTTATTATTTCATAATTGGTGAACTTTAACTAAATTATAAGAGAAAAATAAAGTGGGACTCAAATATCCTTAGAGTCAGTTTATTTATGTAACAATTACAATATGGTAGAAGTTTTGTTCATTCTTTAGAGTGAATTATGAGATATCTTACCTAATAACAATTCTGGGGGGCGATACCATAATGTGACCACCCTGTTAGTGTATTTATTGGCTTGTCCTGACTTAGCAACACTAAATGCTCTTGCCAAACCAAAATCAGCAAGTTTCAATATTCCATTCTTAGTAATAAGTACATTTGCAGCTTTCATATCTCGATGCAATATTTTATTGCTATGAATGTAATATAACCCATTCAATAATTGCTGCATAACTTTCTTGATCTCACCTAAACTAAATTTTACGTTTACATTCGACAATAAACCTGCCAAATCGTGTTCACAGAAGTCGAAAACTAAGTAGAATGTTGACCTATATTTATTGTGTAATGTAGCCTTAGTTCTGCATATTTCAATAAGATTTACGACATTTTCGTGTTTTAGAAGCTGTAATATCTTAATTTCTCGCAGTGCTGTGATGGGAAAACCTTCTTTTTCGTTATCCATTAAAACCTTTTTCATTGCAACAAATTTTTTACTACTGTTTCTAGCTCGCGCTTTGAACACTTCTCCGAAGGTTCCTTGACCGATCTTGGCAACTTTTTCATACTTAGAAGACTCATCACAGAATGGAAAGTCAAATTCTTCAATATATTTCTCTTTTTCTCTCATATTGAGAATAGTTGAACTTGTGCTCAACACGGGAGCAGGCTCCCGTGGAGCGTTAACGTTTTGCATTTTGGATGCAATTTTGAAGCCTTTTATATATATAGATTAACGAAAAAGATTCAATAAAAACTTGGTTATAATTTATAGTGGATATCTTTGTCTAAGCAAAACTTTTTATACATTTATACATAACACAATTATTATTGTGGAGAATAAAGATTTTAAAAAGTTAAAAACAACACGTCCTAATATTGTCGGTTTTCCTATACTGACAAATGACAACTATAGTTGGCAATGGCATCGACAGCTGGAATAGAATGTAGAAATGATAATGTTGTCTGTGGTCGGCGTTTTCTTCGCAGTAATATCAGGAGTATAATTAAAATATGTACCCAATTGCGCTATGAATGAATACAATTTAATTAAATAATGTACTTATATTTTATTTATACATTTTATAGGTTACGCAATTAAGGTTTCCATATAAATTATAAGGAAAGGCTGCACTTTTCTATACAATATAGACTTCAAACTAGAAAATATAATTGATATCTATAGACGTGCAGCTAAATTTAATAAATCTACGAACTAATTAAAATCCAGACGAGTCTGACAAAAATGCTTTTGAATGATACAATCTACAGCATCTCACATATCGATTTCATAGCAGTCAGCAAAATTGCAATATATAATAATAATCATCTCTATGTATATAAAATTCTCGTGTCACAATGTTCGTTCCCATACTCCTCCAAAACGGCTCGACCGATTCTTATGAAATTTTTTATACATAATTGGCTACTTCAAACCCCTAAGTGATAAGGAGTGTTCACCCCAAAAAAATGTTTTTATTTTTCTTTTTTATGATACAACATACAAAAATACATACAACACTTAAATTTCAACCCTCTACGATCAATCCCTATTTTTTATTTAACTTCTGACTTTAACTCAGAGGTTTGTATAGAGAAAAAATCACAGAAAAACCTAAAAGTTTTTTCCGGAAAATCGGGTAATAAAAAGGTAGCCTAAGTAAAATCACATTAAGGAGAAACGAAGTTCGCGGGGGCAGCTAGTGTAACATATAATAAAGTGTTCAGAGTACAATGTATTTAGATATTCAGACTTGAATACATAACCCAAAATAAAAAAATATATCACGGAAATAGCAGTGGTTTTATGAGAAAACGGCAATTGGTATATGAACGATTATTTGACACAATTAATGGAAATAGTGTGTCCAGCACAAGCAGCAGAAAGCGTTTGATCGTAAAATAAAAATTAATGTAAGCTGTAGACGAAAGGTACGATAAGCTCTTACGTTCTAAAGGATACCCGGAGAGTGCTACTTTATAACAATTTTTCACAATATTTCTTCATAAAATTTTAATCATAATACTTTTTTGTTTCTTTTTGTGTTATTATCTTAATAAAGTGAACTTTATATTTTGTATTCATTTTATTACTTTCATTGTTAGGCGGTACGAAGTTGTACATAAGATAATCATATTTTTCGTATTTAATATTGTAATTACAAGTGCATTGATTTCTAATCTAATCATCAGAATTTTTGTATTAAAAAAGTAATAGCCTGTCCCAGCTTATCACGGTTTATTCAAATAACAAATATATCCTGTATTATTTTTTCACAATTTGAATTCAATCGCTATAAACATACAGAAATAGTCTTTCCTCTTTATAATGTTAGATGTAATTTGGAACGAATGCGATAAGACCTTATACGTATTCTATACTTCTATATCTATACTAATATTATAAAGAGGAAAGGTTTGATTTTTTGTTTGTTTGAAATGAATAAGCTCCGAAGCTACTGGACCGATTTCAAAAATTCTTTCACCGTTGGCAAGCTACACTATTCCCGAATGACATAGGCTATGTTTCATTTTCAAAAAAATTAGGGATGCTTACTAAAACTTGAATAATCTAACCCAAGGTGTAAAAAAATAAACAAAAAACTTCCTTCAATCGTGTGCGCTGCGAAAACTATTAATGATAGAAACGATGTATTACAATTTTTCAGGACATATCACTATCTATAAAAAATGTCGCGAGAGCATGTCTCTTTTATAGTTACGTCACAATAAGCGTCCTTTTATTAATTTTTTTTAATTAAAATACCACCGCTAGAAAAGGCTCTTTATTCGTACCTAGGTATTGATCCTTATCAAAATAATTACCAACGTTTTACATAAACTACAATTTAATGGCATAACCACCAAAAAAGCATGGTGGATTGGTGTTCTCCTGCCGTTTCTCTTGAATAGTTTACTACTATGTAATATAACAAAAATCTTAGCCACAGCAACGCTTGGCCGAGTCTACTAGTCAAATATATCTTTGATTATCGCTATTTGACTTCTTTCCTGATTATTATCAATATATTTTTAGTTTAATCAATGAGAAACGCCCTTCAAAACTAAATTAGTCAAATTCCTAAATTTGTCAATTGCATGTCTTTTTTGTCGTCTGTCAAAAGTTTACGACATAATTTTAGTAATACGAATATTACGTAGTCCGTTTTAAATATATATGAGCTGAAATGGACTGCTCTAGAATGGACAGAGAAACAAGGGTAGATGTGATGATGACAAGATGACACAAAAGAGTGATCGGCCAACGAGATTTGAAGGATAGCTGGCAGATATTGGATGCTGACGGCAAAATATAATAAATAGAGTGGAAAATGCTAAAGGTGCTGCATCTTAGAATAACTAGATTGTACATATCTTTTTATATGTTGTATGTAAGCTAGTTATATATAAATGCTTATTATTATTATAAAAATACTTAAAATGAACAAATATATCCATTTAGATTTTATAATGTTTGGTTTAGTATGAAATATAACTGTTTAAAGTACAATACAAAGTTATTAATATGTTTCATATAAAGTTAACTTTAATTTGATAGATGCGATTGGTCTTTTATATGCAAAGGAAATCTCAATTATCATCTAGTGATAATGTTTATTCAACCACACGTGCAGGCATATCTTTTCTAAATTAAATACTGTGTCGGAAATTGTTTTCTTTAAATAATTGAATAAATAACATCACTGCAATTTGTGTTTTACTAATTAGCATTCCTATAATATAACTAGCTGGCCTGGCGAACATCGTACCGCCTAACAGTCGATTCTTTATTTTTTTAAATACTTATTCTGCTATTCGGGACACCTAGACCAGTGCCGATAATTTTTGAAACCTAAAAAAATTACAGTAGGATGAAACCCATTAGAAAAGCAGGGGAATATGATCAAAATGAAAGGAAAAATAAATTACGGTCGATCTGAGATCGGGAAGGGGTAGGGGGGGGGGAGTTTTAAGGGTAAAAAATGGTTAATCTCGATTTCCGGCAAAACTACAAGTCCTATCGAAGAAAGTTAAATGGCAAAGTTGGAGGTAATAAAAAGATCTAAAACTTTTGTATTCACACATTTTTCACATAACCTCAAAATTTATGTGAAAAATTCAAAAAACCAAGTTTTTGGTTTTTTATTTTTATCTTTAACAAAAATATTTTTTTTTTAACGAAATTTGGTGAAAACTTACCTTTCTCGGTCCCAAATACACTGTAATTTATTTGATTAAAAATATTTATTTGTTCACCTTATTTTGAATTAATATCGAAAAAACACCCTAATTTTCAATCGAAAATTCTGACGTCAAAATTTCAGCTTTTTTCAAAATGTTGGTGTGCTTTCAGTTCGTTGAAATCTCTACTTTCCTATGGTAAAAAAATATATATATATTACCATAGTAAATCTTCTCAGAAAACGCAAAAAATCCTATGCAGTAACGCCCAGACCTGTCATCCCCTTCCTTACTTCTCTATGAAATACGAAAATTTTAGCCCATCTAAAGGCTAAATTTTTTTTTTAAGGTCACTCAGGTATATATAAGTTATCTTAAAATAGTAATAAATAGGCATCTGATTATAATTTAAAGAAGATTCATAGAGAAGTAGGGAAGGGGATGACAGGTCTGGGCGTTACTGCATACGATTTTTTGCGTTTTCTGAGAAGATTTACTATGGTAATATATATATATTTTTTTACCATAGGAAAGTAGAGATTTCAACGAACTGAAAGCACACCGACTTTTTGAAAAAAGCTGAAATTTTGACGTCAGAATTTTCGATTGAAAATTAGGGTGTTTTTTCGATATTAATTCAAAATAAGGTGAACAAATAAATATTTTTAATCAAATATATTACAGTGTATTTGGGACATAGAAAGGTAAGTTTTCACCAAATTTCGTTAAAAAAAAAAAATTTTTGTTAAAGATAAAAATAAAAAACCAAAAACTTGGTTTTTTGAATTTTTCACATAAATTTTGACGTTATGTGAAAAATGTGTGAATACAAAAGTTTTAGATCTTTTTATTACCTACAACTTTGCCATTTAACTTTCTTCGGTAGGACTTGTAGTTTTGCCGGAAATCGAGATAAACCGTTTTTTACCCTTAAAACTCCCCCCCCCTACCCCTTCCCGACCTCAGATCGACCGTAATTTATTTTTCCTTTCATTTTGATCATATTCCCCTGCTTTTCTAATGGGTTTCATCCTACTGTAATTTTTTTCACTTTTTATTTATTTTAAAGGCTATCTGCACTGGTCTAACCGGTCTAGCTAGTAAGATAAAAAAAGAAAGTTGATAAGACAACAAATACATTATGTCAAAAAATAAAAATTTACCTTCCCGGAACCCCTCCACTAACACTTGAACTTTATGATATGGTATTAAAGTTCAAATTGACTTTTAAGTATTATTACGAATATTTTGTATGGCAATATAGAAAAGTGTTGTTTTTAGACTTTTTCACTCAATTTTTTTTAATTTTTTTTCTACGTAAGAATTATCCTCGTACTTCAAGGAATATTATAAAAAAATTATTGGCCAAATTGGTCCAGGCGTTGTTGAGTTATGCGCTTACCAACACATTTTGCGATTCATTTTTATATTATAGATTACCATTCTAAAATTCTCTTTACCATTTGTTTAATTTATAATTATCGTTTGCACAATAATTTCAGATTCAAATTGTGACGTATATAAAGGCTTATTTTCTGTTATCACGCATTTTTTTGTATGTGAATGCTATCAGCTTTGCTTTGAATATCTAAAGAACAGCCTTGCGATTCTGTAACTCACTTTTCGAACTCACACAACGGTTTTCGCATCGGCGGTCGGTCTTAAATCAGTCGTGAAGCAGTCATTTTATGATTTGGCATTCTGAAAAGGTGGGAGCTTGTAGTTTATTGTTTATTAGAACGACTGATTTAAGATCGACCGCCGATGCGAAAACCGCTGTGTGAGTTCGAAAAGTGAGTTACAGAATCGCAAGGCAGTTTTGTAAGTACTATTTTTTCATTCTTTAAAATTGTCTAATATGTTCATTTTCAAATTCACCCTTTAATACTTTTGGATTCTAGATCTCACTTGACAAATAAAAAACTGTATAACATGAAATAATATAATTAAATTGTTTTTGTTATGTCTTCATCATTTTTCTTTATATCTTGCATACTCTTAGTGGAAACCCCAGCCCTCTCAACGATTACCTTTATGTTGTTTTGTAGTCTCTCTTTATCTGTAACGAAAAATATATTATGCATCGACTGGGTTCGATTTTGTGTAAAACGATTTGTATCGGGTTAGTACGCACTGAAGGCTGATAGATCTATAAAATAATTACGATTGACCTAACATAACATTAGTTAAGTTACATATATATATTTGAGTTAATACTTAGAAGTGTAAACCAAATGTTAGCAGTCGTCGCTTGAAGCCAAAATGAGCCCTTTAGATTTCCACAATTATAATTGTAACTAGCGACCCGCCCCGGCTTCGCACGGATGCAATGCTGATACTAAATTCAAAGTGCTATAGAGTATAGGGAGAACCGCGGCCTACGACGCGCTGCGTCCCGCAATTATTAAATTTGTAATATCATCGAAAATATTCATTTAAATCATATGCTGTAAAGGGCCATATAAATCTATATTAAATCAACAATTTATTTAAGGTATTTAATTGGATAAGGATTTATGCTGTATTGGTTAAAATCGCTTCGAAAATTAGCCATTATTTGTCGTAAAAAGTAAATGACAAAAAAAAGTTATTGTGGGTTATCCATAAGAGATAGACATATACCATCACGGACTTTTCTGTAGACATTTTCAATGTGTACAATACTTAGTACATTATTTTGATAAAACTCGTAGGGTTCAGCCTGCGTTTGCAATGTAAGCGGAAAAAATGTAATTATTTACGACATCACATTAGAAACCTCAAAAACTTCTCCACTATGTAATGGATGTTATTATACATATAAACCTTCCTCTTGAATCATTCTATCTATTAAAAAAACTGCATCAAAATCCGTTGCGTAGTTTCAAAGATTTAAGCATACAAAGGGACATAGGGACAGAGAAAGCGACTTTGTTTTATACTATGTAGTGATATAACATTCTTGCTTCCGATAATGTCCAATAACATAAGCGTCAGTAGATTTACGAACTCTTCAATAGGTCAAGATAGTTTTTGTAAGCGTCGCATCCCCACTACCCCTAATTTTATGTTAGTTATAAGCTCCCAGCTTCAAACAAAGTGTTTCATTTAACATATATGTGAACTTATCCATACAACAACCGCTACCGCACTTAATTCCTGCCATGACCCTTTTTTATGGGGGGGGGGGGGGGTCACCGACAGTCGATACTTCCCATTGCGGTAAATGGGAGAGAAATCTGCCCCCTTTAGAAAATTTACTTTATTAATAAAGAATTTATCAAAATTAATAGAAATTTTATTGCTTACTTATAATAATATAGAAGATAAAGAAGACTAAGAGATGATGGCGCGTAAGGGAAAAATTATGAGGGTAAACTTTTACGATTCGCGCGCACGCCGTCACCCTGAAGTTAGCTATAGCCAATTTAGTTTTTTCTATTGTTGTCGTTTTTTCTACAAACGTAGAATAAAATGTTTAAATTTTTTTTTATCTTGTTACGCCAAAGAAGTATAATTTTTAACGCGTGTACATAAGCACACATGTTTTTGAAGTGAAATTTCTTTATCGGGGTTGGAAAAAAATTGAGTCTAACATTTTTTCGTTACGCGTCACGTTCTTCGGTTACGCACCATGTTCCTTTTTGAAGTCAAACTTCTTTATCGGCGTTGGAAAAAAGTTTACCGTCACATTATTTATTATTTATTATTCGACACTTAATATTTTAATGACAATTAAATTCCTAACATATCTTCCTTTTTCCGTCCCTCTAAGTATCGGAAATCTAAACTTTTAGATTTGTATAAATATGAATAACACTTCAAGATTAGTTTGCCACTGAAGTTTCACTTCTGACATGTGTATAGTGCTTTTCATGAAAGAAGTCCCGCGGTGATTTTTGGAACTAAATTTGACAGGTCGGCAAAGTTGTCATTAGTCGATGTTATCAAGTTCGTTTGTTGTGGCAGATTTTTGTGAATTTTTAACTAGCTTAGTGCATTTTAAAGATTGATTACAATGCCAAAAGTTGTAAAAAGTTCGGCTCGAGAAATGATATTAAAGGTGGAGGAATTCTGTGAAGCAGAACATAAAAATCAAGGTGTTTTAATACCACTAAACAATCTTCGGAAATGAGTTGCCGCCATAACAGGTACTTTTTAGAGTTGCCATTAAATAATTTTTTGCTGTATTGATGGGACTTTTATGATATAAATTCGTTTTTGCGACAAAATTGAATAAATACATAACGTGATGAAACTAGGTAACTAAAATTAAAACATATATTACATATTACATAAGCATTATAAACTTAGTTACTATTATTTTTAATTGTTCATAATTTAATTGCAGGTGTGTCAGAGAAAACTATAACAAGAATTAGAAACGAAGGTAAAACAGCGGCATATACTTCGAAAAAAATTGTAACCCAACAATTATGCAATAAAACTGAATAAAAAATTGTATTGCTTTTCTTTACCCTACTTTCTCATCTTTTCCCTGTAAGTAGGTAGAACACCGATAATATAAGTAAATAAAAATATACTTTTTACATATTACAGAAATATTGTTTCATCGAAGTATGCAGAAAATAATATTATTTGATAAATTACATCTGCTAAATGTAAATAAAATAGGTAAATTTTTTACTCATAAATGGCAACATTACGTCATGCGATTGCAGCGCCGCGTCTGGGGGACTTCTTTCATGAAAAGGACTATACTTTGTACACACACACTTTTTTTTTATTTATTGTACAAGAGCCGTTGTAGTTTTCACTTGCTTTATATAATTCATACTTTCCCCCTCCCCTTCCACTGGCCCCTAAAAAAATTGCTGGTCGCTGTTCTTGACTAATTGCTATTGCGTACCTGGTAAACAGTCAGTAGTAGGACACGGGCAGAAAGTCGATATGTCAGGCGTAGTAATTCTTATATTCGCGTACGAATGCTTCAGCACAATGTTCTCGCTGTCGCAGCCGCATTTTCCGCAAGGAGTTTTTCGCTTGACGACCTCCTTCGTGGTGTAGACGCCTGAAAAAAATTAATCAAGACACATCAAACACTGTTTTGTAAATCCCTTAGTATGAGCGAATGATTTCTAGGAAATCAGAAAACTCGAGTTGTAAGAAAATAAGATTTTTATAGAAATCTCGCGAGAACGGCTCTGTAAGATGCTGGAGTGTATAAAATAAATACTTCATTATTATCATGACATATACTATGTGCCTTCCCCTTGAAATCACAAAAATATGTGAAGTTTATTTTATATTATAATAGCTCTAATAATAATTTATTTATTGCAAGAATATGGTACAAAAATGTTAAGGTGGTACAATCGTAAATCGTTCGCATATTCTGCGACACATAATGGCGCGCAAATTTGCGCAAATTTGATATTTAGTTGCATCCCGGCTGAATTTACTCATTCAAGAATGGCATTAGTTAGTTATTTATAAAAAGGTTTCGGTTTTATGTTTTCTTTATTTTATCTTTTTAGTTTATTTTGTATATTAATAAGTTTTCCATTGTATTATTAAAGTTACTATAAAAATAGGAAATAAATAAATCTAGAATAATTCAATAGGAATGTTAAGGTCATCATTTATCAGGGATGAAGAAGAAGTAAAGATCATGGGTGCCCGTGCGAAGCCAGAGTTAACAGAATTTTGAATCTAATAACTTTACTAACTAGAAACAAATATTTCGCCAGGAATCAAACCGGGATTACACGCTATTTTACAAGAGAACGAACGATTTTAATAAAAAGTTCACTAAACCTTTTCCATCTCTGCTAAACGTCAATGGTATGTCAACGCTCCGGTTTCCCGCGAAAACTTCCTTCTTCCGTCCAGAGAGACCTAGAGCTCTTTTCACAGACTTAGTGAAACTTTTTTTCTCTATGCCAGGACTAAAAATGGAGCATAGACACTCATCGACGGGCCCCGATCCTTCCTTTAGTTTCTGGAGCGACTCTTCGTCCAATTTTTTTAGTTTTGCATATTCAGACATTTTAGTCTGTGGATACGTCAGCCATTTTATTTGAATTCATTGGTATTTATTATCGATAATTTTTTGAGTAAATATTCCCGCCACGGGTATCATTTTTGTTATATTGCAAACGGATTTCATTTAGTCAATATCGCAATCCATTCACTGAAACAAAAGAAATCTTGAATACTCATTTATACATGCTAAAGACATGTTACATCGCATTACTAATTCATTAATAGGAGAAGAGCATGAATTCAAAATGGCTTGAGCTTTTGTTGCTAAAATCATGTATGGGAATTATTCATTAAGCGTCCTAAAATAAGGGAGAGCAAAGCAAAAATTGTAATTAAAACGTTTCATTTAAGAGAATTGGATAGTAAAGATCATATTCATGTATAATGTATATACATGACTTCATTGAAACTAATTACATTCAAAAAACCATGAAAAGAAACTCAAAATCTTTGGAGCATTAGCTTTTGATAACATCTTGAAGAGATCTATTTGATAAAACATACCACGCGAATTGGCAGGGATACAAATTGACTAAAATCGCGTCAATAATAATAATTTATTTGCAAGAACTACGAATTATTATGGTGGTATAATCTAAACTTTGCATATTCTGCCCATACGAGCAATTTCGACTTACATAATTAAATTAAATATTAATATTTTTGTAAACAAATAAGGACATTTCTAGAACATACAGGAATGTATACAGAGATAATATTCTTCTTCTTTCTGCTTCTTAAACAAACGTACCTACGCCACTATTAAGACAGTTTGTCAAACCGCCTAATCGCTTCACAATTAATATTTACATAAAGATACTTCGAAAATCATTATTAAAAAATGATACAAAATTAAACTTACCGTAAGCCTAAATGATTTTTAATATCATACACTTAATTTTTCATATACATTGTCAATGGTTTGACAGATTACAAAATAGATAATTTGAATTACCTAATTATGTCATTGAGGAAACAGATTATGCATTATCTATGTCTTGTCTTGTATTGTATTGTATTGTATTGTATTAGGGTACAGTATTGGCTTAGTGGCCTGGCTGTGCATTAGTGGACTTTCTGTCTATGTGCGCATTTAACAATCGTGCCAACGGTGAAGGAAAAGAAAAACATCGTGAGGAAACCGGTTTGCCTTAGACCCAAAAAAACAACAGGTGTGTCAGGCACAGGAGGCCGATTTCCTACTTGCCTATTAGATTGACAAATGACGAAATAGATAAAGAAATCTGAGGCCCAGACCTAAAAAGGTTGTAGTGCCACTGGAAAGATACTTATCTCTATTAAATGTTTAACAAAATTTCCAAAGAGAAAATTCAATACGTTATGAAATCATAATAAACTAGTACGCCTGTATTTTTCTGATTTTAATCTTGCGGTTTTTGTCTTTGACGGTCTATTAACTGCTTGCCATATAAATGCTGTTTAGATTTTAAATGTTTCCTATTAAGAGTATTCATTAAAAATAAAATAACCCTTAGATAAGCCAAGTTAGTTTTTTGTTAGCGTCGCAACCCCACAATCCTTAATTTTGTTAGTTATAAGTTCATATTAAATGATTTATGCATATTCAGTAAGTCTGAGAATCGGCTACTATCTATCTTCAAAAACGCTAACTTAGCAAATACATACAATCCCTAATTTTCACCCCTCTACGATCCACAGCTATTTTTTATTATTGTAGATAGTTATTTTTATTAAACTAAAAAAAAATCCTAGAAATAATAAACATGGCAATACAAACGTTTGCCGAGTTAGCTAGTATTACTATAACTATATAAAATAAACTCAATTACCATTGAGTTTTAAGGCATTAAAGAGGTTGTATTCCGAACTGAAAGATGGCTGGTGAAAACTCGGAGCCAATATTTTTGATTGATGCTATATGAGACTCCTAATAGAAAACCAATGATGTTTATAATTCGCAAAATATTGTGTGAAATAGGCTATTTTTTGCCTTCAATCTTTTAAACGCGATTGTCAGCCAAATGTGGTTACATTGTAGTGATGAATGTGCAGTCTAGACAACCTTAGGCCGAGTCATGTAAAATATTTAATGGTGGATCGTATCTATACTATCATTTTCACTACATAGTCTAAAACAAAGTCGCTTTCTCTGTCCCTATATTCCTATGTATGCTTAAATCTTTAGAACTACGCAACGGATTTTTATGCGGTTTAATAGATAGAGTTTTTAATAGATAGAGTGATTGAAGAGAAAGGTTTATATGTATAATAACATCCATTAAAAAGTGGAGAACTACTGTTATTTTTGAGGTTTCTAATGATAATGATGTCGGAAATAATTACATTTCTTCCGCTTACATTGCAAACGCAGGCTGAACCCTACAAGATTTATCAAAATAATGTACTAAGTATTGTACACATTGAAAAGGTCTACAGAAAACTCCCTGATCGTATATATCTATCTCTTATGGATATCCCACAATAACATTTTTTGTCATTTACTTTTATGACAAAAATGGCTAATTTTCGAAGCGATTTTAACCGATACAGCATTAATAATATTATAAAGAGGCAAAATTTGTGTTTTTGTACGTATATTTGTAATGTTTTCACACAAAAATTACTGGACTGATTTGAAAAATTCTTTCACCATTTGAAAGCTGCATCTTCACTGACTGCCATAGGCTATATAACATTTTCAAAAAAAGTAGGGATCCCTAATAAAAAAAATCAGTGGCGCTATAACCTCTTTAGGTCTTGGCCTCAGATTTTTGAATCTGTTTCATGATCATTTTTAAATATAATAGGCATGTAGGTTATCAGCCTCCAGTGCCTTACACACGCCGTCGACTTTTTGGTTCTAAGACATGTCGGTTTCCTCACGATGTTTTCCTTCACTGTTCGAGCAAATGTTAAATGCGCACATAGAAAGAAAGTCCATTGGTGCACAGCCGGGGATCGAACTTACGACCTCAGATATGAGGGTCACCCGCTGAAGCCACTAGGCTAACAATGCTCAAAGAATTTTTATCCCTAATAAAAATGCTATAATATTACCCAAGGTGTGAAAAAAATATCCATTAAAAATATTGAAGTTGTCTGAATCTCTTAACACAAGATGTGTCTGGCCCTCATGTAGACTTGACCATACAAAACATTTAGATGAACTGATAATGTTGAAGTTCCGCTAAGTTTTTCAAGGAACAAGCACTTTTTGAAGAGAAATCAAACAGCAGTTAAAAACTAACCAAACAAAATCGTAAAACTTCATTCTCTTTGTTTGTGAGAGACATGTAATATATAAAATTGTCGTGTCACGGTGTTTGTAATTCCTGCGAAATGGTTCGAACGATTTTGGTGAAATTTTATATCGGTTAGGTCTGCGAATCTATTACTATCAACATCTATTCTCCCCTAAATTTAATTTTTATTTTTTAGACTCTGGTTTTAATTTTTGAAGTGAAACTTCTTTAGGCGCATGAAACGCAATAATAATTATATTAGCGTACGAAAATTTTTGTAAGAAATAATTTGGAGAAATAATTTTTATTGATTTATACATCTTAAAAGTTACTTTGTTTTATTTACTGTAGACTAGTTGAAGTTTACAATTCATACTTTCCCCATCCTTCTACTTCCATTGGGGACCAGTGGACAATTTGCTGATCGCCAATCGTTGCCACTTCGTTACCTGAAAAACAGTCAGTCAAAAGAAAATGTCTAGTCAAAGCTGACCGTGGAAGAAGTTGTTTTTATAAGAAAAAAACCGAGTAATGATTTATAATCTGCTAAAACCTTAAATTTAACTTAACAAAACTTTTTTAGGATAAATTTAATACAGAAAACATAGAAAAACTTTAGCTTTTGGTGTTTATTACAGAGTTCGTATGTTTTCATTTGATATTTTATTTTTATATTCTAAGTTGGATATTTACGCATCACCAGCTTGACGAGAATACCATGATACTGATATTGTGATTGGTCGTTATAGGACGTGTCATGTCGCATGTCGACGCGTAATGCGTTTTGCGTGTGCGATTCTTACCTCCCTTAGACGTAAACTTGTAGAAGCGCGTAATTGAGCATAATTTATTGTTTATATTGAATTTTTTTTATAGAGCATTGGGAAATCGGGCAAGAGGCTCACCTGATGTTAAGTGATTCCGCCGCCTATGACACTCTCAATGCCCGAGTGCGTTGCCGGCCTTTTAAGAATTGGTACGCTCTTTTCTTGAAGGAATTTATCTGATAACCAATGTAGATCTTCTGTGTAATATACACTTATACTGTAAGGCTATGTATAGGTATGTATGTCGAAATTAAATTGATGATGCCAACAGCCGGGGATCGAACATACGACCTCAGGGATGAGAGTCGCACGCTGAAGCCACTTGGCCAACACTGCTCTGATTTACTGAATATAGTATTGTCAAAACACGGGTCTGCAGTCGTGAAGCAGTCATTTTATGATTTGGCATTCTGATAAACAATAAACTACAAGCTCCCACCTTTTCAGAATGCCAAATCATAAAATGACTGCTTCACGATTGAATTGAGAGCGATCGCCGATGCGAAAACCGCTGTGTGAGTTCGAAAAGTGAGTTACAGAATCGCAGGGCAGATTTAAAAAAAGTGCGTGCGTACAAAGTACACATTTATGTTATTAATAAATAAGTCCTTTTTACCATCCAAAACTATGGACAAAAATCACATTATAATATTTTGATGAATAGTGACGAAATGAAACATTATTTTCGTTTTCTGTTAATATTTGGTTGTCTGGACAAACGAGGTTATCATTCTAAAGCGACGATAAGTAATGTCAAAACATATAATGAAAAACAGAAATTCAAATTCCAAATAATGTTACCAACTTACCAATCAAATTGCCCCCATGTGGGGCACACCAAGACCTCTTTCTTCACGATGTTTTCCTTCGTACTAGCGAATGTTAAATGCGCACATAGAAAGTTCAGTGGTGCACATCGAACCTACGACCTCCGGAATGAGACTTGCACGCTGCAACCACTAGGCCAACACTGCTTTAGGTATTTGACATTAGTTTAATGTAAATCAAATAAGCTTTTCATAAATATGCGTAATATTTATTATTTTATTGGTTGGCCTTACTGGGTTGAAAGAGCGTTCAATTCTTAAAAGGCCGGCAACGCACTCGCGAGCCCTCTGGAATTGAGAGTGCCTCCTGCCTGTTTTCCCCCTGTTCTAAAAAAAAAGATATTAAGCCATGACGAAGTCGCCATCTTAGTTATAGTTATATATAGTTTCCTCCTAAAAGGCTGGGCATATAATAACAATATACGCCCATACTGACCCAAAATAATATATTAATAATAGTGCATTTAATTAAGTATTCTATATATTTTACGCACAATGTGCGAAGCGTAGAACAGCGGGATATGAGTGGAAATAAATGCATGGAGTTGTTCGTACTAGTTTTTTTTTACAGTCAATTGATAATTTAATATTATATTATATTTGTTATATTATATTTCATTTGTGAAGTCAAATTTATTCACAAAAATACAAACAAAATCTTACTTACTTAATTTACTTAATTTAATTTAATTAATAATAATAAACTTGACAATAAGCTTAGGGCTATGTATTATACTGAGAGACTGGTGCTTGAAAAAGGTTGGGAAAACCTGTTATTACAAGTCACCAGTCCCTCTTGAACATAGTGTTTCTAAATGTATTGCTAATTGCTAACAAGTCTTTAATATTCTATATTTTAATTATAGTATAATCATTGATAAGAATCAAAGTAAATTGCGTGTTGTTCCAACGAGAATGTAAGTGCGTGCTCCTATTTCACCATGCCTACTGCTGATAGAGGACAAATCTTTGTTTTTAATTTATTTTATTATTTATTATTTAAGATGTCATGTGGAACATGGTGTAATGGTTGCAGCTCCTTACAAACACTGTGTAAAACAAAAAAACTAGGCGATTAAAAAGAGTGGCGGAGAGTTTATTGCCAGTTCTTTTACTTCCGTTCTACGCCCTTGATTTGAGAACTGGCAGTAAATGCTAAATTAGAAGTATTTCATTTGTATTTCTTTGTTGACGTTCAAAAGTGTACTTTGTGTTACCTATATGTATAAATGACTTTGGCTTTGACTTTGAGATCACTTTTGATAGACATTGAAGAACTTTTAGCTATTTTTGCTTTTTTATAGAGATATAAATTTAAACAAAACACCTTATTTTATGGGCCACAATTAGAGTGAACACGCTTATCATCATATATTATAATGCTGCTACCAAAACATAACGAAAAATACCAATAAATAAACGAGATAAGTTTAATAAAAGAATTTAAATTTGTTCATAAACTAATCTGATTTTTAAATAAACTAGTTTTGGAAAATAATTAATATTAATTTAATAATGTGATAATGTAGTGATTCTATTCTACCTATTAATTATGAAAGACAAAATTGCACGTGTGGAATATGCAAGTATAGAATGTACCACTATAATATTTTTGTATCATATTCTTACAAATAAAATATTGTTATTAAATAAATATTTCATTAACACAATTGAAATTTTCTTAAAGAACCATCGAAAAAAGCCAAAAAAGTATACTATTTTGTTTAATAACTTTTGTATAAATGAACATTTAATTAATATACCGTGGCAGACAGACTACGGCTTTTACTAAAAAAACAAACATTTCTATACCTAACAAATAAATATCGGTAGTACGAAGTCTCCTCATCTTTCCTAATCCGCCCGCCCGCCCAGCGCGCTATATAAGCGGCTAGGATCAAAGATTGTTGCATTACCAGCGTGTCACGCGGTGAGTACTTTACACTTACGATTTTTTATGTTTTATTTATGCTAAATAAGGGCGCGGACTTTTTCGAAAAAAGGGCATACTTCTTATAAGGCAACGTATTCGCTTAAGACTAAATTAAATCTAAAAAGGATATTTAACATAAGAATACCACGTTAGTACTTAAAACTAACGTGCACTAACACGACTAGTGTGTAGTAACTCAAAATCAAAGTCAAAATAACTTTATTTATATAAGTAAACATGAACGTCATAAAAGAAGTTAAATTAATTCTAAATTTACATTTACTACAAGTTCGCAAGTCAAGGGCGTAGAGCAGGCAAGAAGAACTGGCAAGGAACTCTCCGCCACTCTTTTTAACCGCCAAGTTTTTTACAAATTGTTTGAACTGGAGCAAATCAATCATTTAAATAATCGTCAAATTTATAAAAAGCTATATTGTGATAAATTTACGTTTAACGAGGGCTTTGAATTTATTCAGTGATAATATTATATTGACCAAATAGTGTCACAATAGTTAATTCCTTAAAATTACACCAATAATAATATTTAGTTAGAGTGTTCAGAGGAGTTGTTCGGATTAATACCTGCAACTGAGTTTCATCATTGTCAAAGCAGAATACGAAATTCCACCCGTATTACGACGTTCGTCGTTCCCCAACTGATCGTTATTAAAGCAGTTTTTGCCATTACCATTAAGTATTTCCGAACCAATGCCTTCAAAGAGCGTACCAATTCTTAAAAGGCTGGCAACGCACAAGCGAGCCCTCTGGCATTGTGAGTATCACTTAACATCAGGTGAGCCTCCTGCCCGTTTGCCCTCAGTTAGTTCGTGCATTCGTGATAAAAATACTGCGATACTATAAAAATGTTCAAGTAGCAATCGAACAAAAGGTTTAATTGTCATCTATATATATAAAAATGAAACCCGTTTTCCGTTGTCACGACATAACATGAAAACGGCTTGACCGATTTGGCCAATTCTTTTTTTATAATATTCTTTGAAGTACGAGGATGGTTCTTACAGAGAGAAAAATTTAAAAAATTGAGTGAAAAAGTCTTAAAACAATACTTTTCTATGTTCCCATACATAATATTCGTAATAATACTTAAAAGTCAATTTGAACTTTAATACCATATCATAAAGTTCAAGTGTTACTGGAGGGGTTCCGGGAAGGTAAATTTTTATTTTATCAACTTTCTTTTTCTTAAGCTAGACCGGTGTCCTGAATAGCAGAATAAGTATTTAAAAAAAATTAAGAATCGACTGTTAGGCGGTACGACGTTCGCCAGGCCAGCTAGTTCTTTATAAAACAGATATCAAATAATTATGTCTTAATCGAATTATAAATAGGCAATTCGTGTAGGATCTCCGCCATTAAGTTGTGGAATAGGCTGCCCGACTCCATACGATTGGTTTCTTACCTAACATCTTTTAAAACTCTTCTGCATAAACATTTCTGAACCATATCCTGCTCAATTCTTCTGTATTGCATTTCGTGAATCCGTAAGCTATTTAGTTTTTAGTTTATTTTACTACATTCTTCTTGGTTAGCGATTCTATATTTTTTTTTATTTTATAAGATTTGGTATGAACTTCTTGCACTTTATGCATCATATTTCTTTTTTTCCTTACTAGGGTTGCCTAAGAGATCGCTGTTTGAATGTTAGCGATAAGGCATGTTGCATCTCTTATAATTTTTATGTTATTTGTTTTTGTTCATAAATGTAACGAAGTGTGAATAAATAAATAAATAAATCACAATTAACCAACTTCTTTGATATACAATTAAATTCTTTACGATATCTTTGGTCTAGAAAAACATTTAAGAAAATGCGTTAACAGCCCTTTATCTGGAACTAGTTTTGATAATTGTGCGATCCTGTAATCTTTTTAAAAGATCGAAGTTTGTAACATTCAAAATGTTTTTGACACAAGGAAGATATTTAGTGCTAAGATTTGAAAACAATCAGCGCTAAGTGTAATTCCCGCATGTCTAAAACATATTGTATTTTGACTTACAGCAGTAATTATTCTCGCTAAGTAACAACTACCCCAACAGTGCCAAAAAAAACTAAAATTTAGTTATTTTTATTGGATTATCTTGTTACGCTCAACAAAAATTATCCCAACCCAAACTATTAATAATATAATATTAATAAAAAAGGGACTATGATTTTTTTAATTTTCAATGAAATCTTGATTAGCGAAATCACCATTTAAAAATAATCTCGCTGTTAACATTATGTTGGCATGCGGATAGACAAAATATGTTATTTATTTGTGAATTAATATGTGCATTTGTCACATACGAAGGTGGTCCCAAAAAGAATTGACAATAGTTCTAGGCGAATAGTATGTTAATCGTGTACTGTATACATAAAGTGACCATTTATTCTTTGTCTCAAAGGGACATTGGTTCAATTTAGGTCAAATAATAAATAGTCAATAAAAAAAAACACTTTTAAATTTATTTATTTAGAAAAAGTTAGTTGGCTTAAAAGTTACGAATCACAAATATAGTAATAATCTTAATATAATATATAAATTACGCGTCACGTTGTTTGTCCGCTATGGAATTCTAAATTACTTAACCGATTTTAATCAAATTTGCACACCGTGTGTAGTTTGATCTACCATAAATAAAAAGCTAAAAAGATAGCTTACATCTTAATTTATATAATTTTATTGCATATTATTTGTTTATTATTTGACAGTCACAATTCTAACAGATGGCGCTGTGTTGAGAGTACCACAGTTTCACATAAGCTACAATTTAATGGCATAACCAGCAAAAAAGCATGGTGGTCCCAATGACTGGTGTTCTCCTACTGTTTCCCTTGTCCCAAAATGTTTAGTTATATTTATCAGAAGAACAAATTTGTTTTAATATAGCTGGTGAAGATTTCAAATAAGAATGAAACTCTTGCCACATCTTTTTATATTCTGCTGCTGAATTGTCGCGCGGTTTCTGAAAACGGGACAATTTCGCGTTCCACAGTTCATTTTGGGGACACCGGAAGTCGTAATTACAAAAACGGACAGTACCGTTATGTATACATAGACAATTTTAATTAGAATTTTGAACAGTTGCTTGTATTTCCAAAAAGTCGAAAGAGTATCGAACGTCATTAAGTCTTTTTTGAAAGATGTCTTCGGGCCAAATAAAGGAACGTTTTGATGGCTTGTACAAGAAGTCACTGTACATAATTTGATGAAAGAGTTTCGCCGTTTGCTCAAAATGAAGTATTTGAGTGACCGCCATTTTAAAACGAAAAATTTACTTGTATAATTGTTTTTCTTTTCTTAGTTAGACCACCTACGAAATAGATGTTTTATATAATATACAATAATACAAGTAGAGTTTACAAAATGATATTTAAAATAAAGCACTCGGGGCGTTTGTCATTTCGCTTGACAGCTGTCAAGTAACAGATGTCAGAATAATAAGCTACCCTTTTGAATTTTCAGAGAAAATTGCGGACATAATTAATTAAGTATTAAATTTCGCCGTAATCTTTGAGACATGTTATGTTATATAGGCTTCAGTGTATATAGCTTAGCTAAACGAAAGTTTTTGGACGATTTTACTTTTACCAATGACAATTGACATATGCCGTTATATTGATTACGTTATTAGCTGACCCGGCAAACGTTTGTATTGTCATGTATATTATTTCTACAATACTACAATAATAAAAAATAGGGGTTGATCGTAGAGGGGTGAAAATTAAGGGTTGTTTGTATTTTTGTATGATGTATCTTAAAAAAATTAAAAATTTGTCGAATAAATATAAATAAAATTTTGGTGGACACCCCTTATCACTTAGGGGCTTGAAAGAATATAAGCCGATTCTCAGACTTACTGAATATGCATAAAAATTTTCATCAGAATCGGTCGAGCCGTTTTGGAGGAGTATGGGAACGAACATTGTGACACGAGAATTATAATAATAATAAGTATAATAACATTTCCTCGCTGTATTGAGATTTGTGATACTTGGTCGTTGAGTGAGGAAAGCACCAGCTCCGGGGTCACCGGTACTATATATATCTATATATATCTACCAGGCGCCAACTTTAATCTTTGATTAGCGCCTATGCAATTGGACTCCACGGCTCAAGAGATAGCTTTTTATTTGTCTATATTAGACGTGTTTTTAGATTATTTTGATTTATCTCGTAATTTTCAGTATTTACTGAATGATATGAAAGCTATACTGATATGTAAAGCATTTGCTTTACATATTATAACATTTCATTGTAACATAGTATTGTCTTTGATTGACATAACTTTTGCTCATTTAAATAAAACACTATTTTGACCGAATTGAAGTTATGTATTATTATAAATTTACAACTATTTAACATAATTTTAAATTTATCCGACGTTTCGCGTGCTTTACAGCGTGCGTGGTCACGGTGACTGAAGACAAAAGATGTTGAATGTCAAAAAATATCAAAGCTGCAGAGAAAGTTGCATTATCTGTATTTATTTCCCCGGAGTTGGTATCGACTAAAAAATGGAGGGTTTTGATGAGGGTTTTAGTCGATACCAACTCCGGGGAAATAAATACAGATAAATACGGAAATAATTACAAATCATTGTAAATTAAAAGTGTAGATGTGTACTTAAATTCTCTAAAAATCTGTTGCTTTATTTATGTCGAAGATAAATTATTGATTTTATTAAATTTATTCCATCTGGAAACAATGAGAATTGTGCGTTCAGGTTCCATCAAATGCTTTTAATATAAGTTATGTTACGGTGAAAAATTATGCGACACGTTTTAGAAAAAAGCAATGTTTGTCAGGCACAGGTGGCCGATCTACTTGCAGATAAATACCAAAGAAACAGATGAAATGTGATATTATAGCGTTATTATTACTTTCAAATAAGAGTAGATACAACTCTTAAGAATTTTTATCTAGCGAATATTATTTTACAATTAACGAAAAATTGTGTTTTCCTTTCATTCGCGTGTTGTACTAAAAATCGTGTGGGTTTGTATTAAGATTTAATATAAAAACTGTGACACTAATTATGAGGATATTGTTAATTCAAACCAAAGAGACTTTGTTTAACAGTAACAATATAATTTTTTCTATAAAATATTAAGTATTAGTTGTCGTTTGTTTTTTTATTCTCTTTTTGCCTATTAATGTACTTACGTATGTTTTCTATTTCATATATTTTATGTAATCTGTTTTTGCATGTCTATTGTCAAAGTGTTTTGTTTTATAATATGCATGTTAGCCAATAACTAATTTAATGTTTAAAGAACTTTATTTCTCATTACAAAAATTATTTTTTATTTACATGAGAAATTTAATATTAAGTATATACGAACGTGATACACGTCACCGTCAGCTAGCCCAATTTTAGTCTAATGGGCCCATTCTGATGTGTATCTTTAATGCCCTTTTGAACTGATCAATCACGCTAATGTTACGAACCTTAGACGGCAACCGATTAAACAATTGCACACCCTCATACCTAATAGATCTCTTTAAATAATTTAGCGTATAACACTAGATAGATATTGTAGTTAGAAAACACAGATTGAAAGTTTACAGAGCAAAATAGACAGCTTCGTTTATGTATGAAATCGACTAAGGGAAACTGTTAACCATACTACGGTATTAGCTGCTTATCATGCATGTCTCATCTATACTTAGATATGGATTTATAGCATGGGGAAATTCAGTCGAAATAAATATAAAATAAAATATGTTTATTATGGAACATAAGATACATGTATCACTTATTCCACGTCATTAAATTTGAATCGGTAGACATCCCTACTCATCGGCAAAGAAGACAGAGGGTGTAGGCCGAGAGAAAAATCCGGCGTAAAAAACTCTCGGTACTCTTTTAAAACAGCAAATCATCAAACAACACTTATTTAAAACAAATATCGCAAATTAATTAGAAGTAGCCTGTCTAGCACTAGTCCCAGGCCCTTTTATCAACTAGATAATCGTTGACTTTATAGTAAGCCTTTTTACACAGCTTTTCTTTAATACATTTCTTTTAAAAAAATATTAATTTGGTATTTAAGGATCAAAGGGAATGTATTAGAGAAATTTGTGGAGCAAACTTGATAGTTGCGTACCATTCATATTTTTTAAGTCAACGGGAATAGATATCTGTCGAAGTAGACGTGGCTGTTGGCTGTGCCAAAATTCATCTGGAATTGTATAGGAAAAACACCTTTTGTATGGCAATTAAAGTTTATCATAATTTACCTAAGACATTAAAAGATCTTCCCACTAGAGTTTTTAAAAATCGACTTTACTACTTTTGGATAAAATATTCTATAAATGATTATTTGCGTGAAACATTATAATTTATATTCATTTGATAACGCAATAATATATTTTAATAATGTGATATAATATATGAACTTTCGACTGTACCACCATAACATTTTTGTACCACATTCTCGCAATAAATTATTATTATTACAAATAAGAGATAGAGTGTTCTCAAATAATATTATTAATTTGATTAAACCAAAATTACGTACTTTGACGCGCCATGCCTTCAACACGTAATTTTTGCAATATTATTCTTTAATTCACAAAATTACAGTCTCCAAATAAATAAAACTCCAAGACAGCGTTAGGATTAGGCACTCGAAAACATAAGCATGCTACGTAAATTCGACTAATTTGTTATCGTTTGTTGTCACGTGACTGACGTTAATCAATATTTTCAAAAAAATTACATGTGATTACTCTAAATAACATTTTTTATACTGTCAAATATATCAGAGAAAAGGAGAAATCTTCTGTCACTTTCAAGAGTAAGAGAGAGCTCCCTTAAGAGAAAGAGACGCAAGTTTAACCTCAGTTAAAAGTGCCAAATTCAATTGAAATTTGTGGTTAGCTACAATGATGACTGATACCAACCGGTCGAAATAACCTTGTGGTCCTAATCTATATGATTATCTTAATTTATAGATGTCATATTAACGCCATAATTGGTAATTTACATCGCACCTGCCAAAACACTCCACTCTTTGTCAGAAATTCTACAATGTAAAATGTAAAATTAATATGACTAATAATGTAAAATGTAAAATTCCTTTAAATACAAATTTGCGCGCCATTGTGTGTGGCAGAATATGCGAACTTACGATTGTACCACCTGACACATTTTTGTACCATATTCTTGCAATAAACTATTATTATTATTATAAACACAAAATAAGGATTCGAAAGAATTGAGAAAACCTTCTTGCTATTAGTTTTAATATAAAAAAACAAGGTTTGTTAGAACACTTATTTATTTTTTTATTGATGTGGTATCCTGATATGTATATATGTACTATATTTTAATATATGACAATTTTGTTAAACACAATGTTAATAAAAAAAAGTGCGTGCGTACAAAGTACACATGTCAGATGTGAAACTTCTTTGGCAAACTAAATTTTAAGTCTGGTTCATATTTATATAAATCTAAAACTTTACATTTCCGAGACTTAGAGGGAGGGAAAAAGGAAGATATGTTAGGAATTTGATGAATTTAATTTATTTCTTCGATAATAAAAACACGTGGCATTTTAATTTACAATTCGTCATTTGAGATTTCCATAAAATAAATAAATAATAAATAAATCCTTTATTTGCAATGATAGTGGTACAAAATAAAATAAAAACAACAACAAGAAAAGTCCGCACAATCAGCCATACAATAACAGGCATGCAAATGTCATAATAAGAAGTCATTTATGAGTAATTGTTAAACTTATATTCTAAATACTCGGTTACGCTGTAAAAGCACCTTGACTTTAAAAATCTAATCACCTTCCCCTTGAAAACATTACATGGTAGTGATCTATAATTTTTAGGAAGGTGATTAAATATTCTCACAGCCATGGCGTAACAATTCTTCGAGTATAGCGCGGTGCAACATGCAGGCACCCGCAGCCGTGTTGGATCCCTTGGTATATAAAAGCAAGTTTCTTTGTAAGTTTTAAAGAATTGTAGATGCTTCTTGACAGTCATAACTGCTTCATAGATATACAGACTTGGTACTGTCAGAATACCCAGTTCGTGGAAAATTGGTCTACAACTTATAAGGGGTCCAACGCCCATGATAGCCCTAATACATTTTTTCTGAGTAATAAAAACTTTACTCACATCTACCGAATTTCCCCATAAAAGGATACCATAGCGCAAAACTGAGGCAACATAGCCGTGATAAGCAATAATTGCTGCGTGTTTTGAAGCCACTTTGCGAGTTCGACTCAAAGCAAAAACAAATTTATTTAGGCGCGTGCATATCGTTAAAATGTGTTGTTTCCAATTAAGATTTTGGTCTAGTGTTAAGCCTAGAAACTTGGTTGATATAAAATACTAATATTTTAATATTAAAAATATAATTTCTAGAAGGTGATTCGCCCTTCTCACTCAATCGGTCTCAATCGCTAAACGGATTGTCAAAAATTTATGCATCCAGAAATTAATTTTATGTAACTATGGAAAATGTATAAGGTACACACAACAACTTTTATTTCTTTTTGCGTTATTTTCTTAATATTTATTTAATACTAGCTGGCCTGGCGAACATCGTACCGGCTAACAGTCGATTCTTTATTTTTTTTTAATACTTATTCTGCTATTCGGGAATCGGGACACCGGTCTAGCTAGTAAGAAAAAAAAAGAAAGTTGATAAGACAACAAATACATTATGTCAAAAAATAAACATTTACCTTCCCGGAACCCCTCCACTAACACTTGAACTTTATGATATGGTATTAAAGTTCAAATTGCCTTTTAATATTATTACGAATATTTTGTATGGGAATATAGAAGTGTTGTTTTTAGACTTTTTCACTCAATTTTTTTAATTTTTCTCTCCGTAAGAACCATCCTCGTACTTCAAAGAATATTATATTTAAATAGAATTGGCCAAATCGGTCAAGCCGTTTTCACGTTATATCGTGACAACGGAAAACGGATTTAATTTTTATATATGTATATAGATTTAGTACATCTAATCTGTAACACGACATTCATTGCCTGTTAGGCGGAAGTAGGCTGCGTCATTAATAGTAATGAAAATTATTTTCTCTTGTTTTCTCTGTAATTTTTCAGCGGCCATTAACGAGTGACCAACTAATTATAGACGAAACTTCTGTCAGCTAAACAAAGCGAACAAATTGGAAACTTCAACACGTCTCAATTGTCTAACTCGATAGAACTTATAAACTAGCTGTTAACTTTGTGTCTCATAGAATAAATAACAAAACTTCGTTACAAATATATTTTTCACTTCTCTGCTTAAAGAGACTTGTGGAATATGCTCCTTCCTCGGTCCTACAAGGATCTTCGCTGAAGCCCGCAGTTGCATAATTCGTATATAAACACAGTGAGGGAGAAACAGCGAGAAATTTGCTTTAATTGCTTTAATCTATAATATAAAAATGAATCGCGAAATGTGTTGGTAAGCGCATAACTCAACAACGCCTGGACCAATTTGACCAATTCTTTTTTTATAATATTCCTTGAAGTACGAGGATGGTTCTTACGGAGAGAAAAATTAAAAACATTAAGTTAAAAAGTCTAAAAACAACACTTTTCTATATTCCCATACAAAATATTCGTAATAACCCTTAAAAGTCAATTTGAACTTTAATACCATACTATAAAGTTCAAGTGTTAGTGGAGGGGTTCCGGGAAGGTAATTTTTTTATTTTTTGACATAATGTATTTGTTGTATTATCAACTTTCTTTTTTTTATCTTACTAGCTAGACTGGTGTCCCGAATAGCAGAATAAGTATTAAAAAAAAAAAAGAATCGACTGTTAGGCGGTACGATGTTCGCCAGGCCAGCTAGTATGTAATAAATCTAATAAACTCAAATTCAAAATATCTTTGTTCATATATTCAAGTACACTTATGAACGTCAAAAAAGAAGTTAAATTAATTGTAAATTTACATTAACTACCAGTTCGCAAGTCAAGGGCGTAGAGCGGGCAAGAAGAACTGGCAAGAAACTCTACGCACTATTTTTAATCGCCAAGTTTTGAGTCATACAAATTGTTAGAACTGGAGCAAAAGCAGTGCTCCAGCTCTCCACTGCGCTCCGCAGTCCACCCCGAGACACTGACACAGCAATTCGTGCTGGGATAGGATAGGCAGTCACTACTAGATATGTGAGCAGTGTGGGTTGAGAGGACGTACAAGGATACCAGGCAACCGTGGATGGTGAAGTCGGGTTGGGTAGCCCTTGTCGCTGGACCAAAGGACGTACTAGAGAAGGGACAAGGAAAAAGTATCCATAACAGAGGATGGTTAATGTCAAAAGTGGATTAAGCGAGAGATGTGGCGCCTGCCCCTGCGGATAAAGGCGTGATGATATAAATAGAATAAAATAAATTCAAACTCAAAATAACTTTATCCATATAGGTAACCAAGTACACTTATGAACGTCAACAAAAGAGATGTTAAATTGATTGTAAATTTACATTGCGAGAAGAACTGGCAAGAAACTCTTCGCCACTCTTTTTAATCGCCAAGTTTTGAGTCATACAAATTGTTGGAACTGGAGCAAAGCAATCACAAGGATTAGGATTATTTAAATAATCGTCAAATTAAAAAAAAGCTAAATTGATTAATTTATGTTTAACGTTTAATTACAGAGTTATAATTTAATTTCCAAAATCAATAATACATTCAGTTAATCGAGCTTAGTTCGAAGTTAGGTTTCTTTGAAAATTTATCGGCATTTAAAGATATAACTATAGACTTGTCTTTGCTTAGTAAATGTCACTAGAAGATTTTTATCCCAACTACTGATTAATAGAATTTTGGCTATAAAGTGTACCGTGGTAGCTAATTAATAATTATTGATACTTAGCCAAATAATACTTAAAAAGTATTTTTATTTGGTTAATAGTTACACAGTTACAACCATATTTGATAAGCTATAAAACACGAACTCACAAATGATGAACGACCTGTTTAGCTACAAGTTATAGAGCTTAATACCATAGATAATAATAATATATGTAAGCTAATCACCGTTGTATATTGTGTATTAAAATATTAATTTTAGTATATTGTAAAAACACTCCAACACAACCCCGCGTTTCGACAATTGTCAAAACTATTTAATTATTCTTTTTTCACAGATCCGCCATTTTCAAACTCGATCTGTCAAATTTTCCCGCCATGGGTGCGTCACTGCGCGTCTCGATTGTTTTACTTGGAGTTTTGCTTATCACCACCTGCTATTCGGCAAGGGTGAGTATTTACAATAATTGCCATGCTTTTAAATACACGCAGTTAGTATACATATACATTTTTCAGATTCCAAATAATTTCGATCCACGTCTCACGGATGAGATAATAGCGCCAAAGAAGAGACCGTTCTGCAATGCTTTCACAGGTAATGTAAAATTTTAATATCGAAATATATAAAACCTATATATCAATATATAAAAGACTTAAAAGATGACTTAAAGTCTTAAAAGGTTTGACTTTTCGTTTTACTTGAATTGCGACGCACCGTTATGAAAAAACTTGCTGCTGTGGTCTCTGGCAGAATGACCAGCGCTGTGGAAGAGTCTGCTCCTCAGCATAATGCTGATCCATTGCAAATACAGCCACAGCACACACGCATTACACACTTGAAACGAACCGAAAGGGAAAATGAAAAGAAAAAATGTCTCTCATTATTTGTTTTACTTTTTATTTTATTTTCTTCTCATTATTGTTATTATGTATGTGTATATCTTTACAAAATAATACATATTAACATACTGAATTGCAATCCCTATCCACTCCAGTCTACTAGAAACAAATATCCCTTTTACACGCCTGTCTCATTGTTAAACAGATTAACAAAAGCAGTGATGAAAAATTCGGTGGAGATTTTCAGCAACTCCATGGGGACCTTAGTCGAGTTTTAACCTTGCTGTGTTATTTATTTGCTATTATTTTCTTTATTCCTACATAATTATGTATTTACATTGTATATTTGCGGATTGGCGACCCATGCGACTTCAATACAAAGAGTCCCCTCGTGAGTTGTGTTCTCTATTGTGGGCTAGTGCTACTGTTGCATGGATCTTAAGTTCTCTTCATTTTCACACGTGTATATCCTTTCTATATCATATTTTCAAATGTGATTGATCATTATAACATGTGTGAGTGAGAGCAACAATAAAAAATGCGTACGTACAAAGTACACATGTCAGAAGTGAAACTTCTTAGTAAATTAATTATTTCTAAGATAAAAGCCCCAATAGATGATCATGTACGAGTATAATATGATCACTCCATGTATTTTTATATCTATATTCACACTGTTTACACACTGTATACGTGCTAATGATAATTTTTGATTTTTTTTTAAATTTATTTCCTCGATAATAAAAACACGTGTCATTTTAATTTACAATTCGTCATTTGAGATTTCAATAAGACCTACAACGCACTAGCGGCTGGCCGCAATGCGGTGTGCCGCTGCGGCTGGCCGCACATCGATTATTACATGAAACCGCACGATAACAACGCACTGACTTGCGGTCAACCGTCAACCGCTCCGGTTGATCTGGAGCTGCGGCGAGCCGCACCGGTTGAATGATGCGGCGCGCCGCGTCCCCTCCACGCACTCGGCGCGGTTGTATCACTTATTCCACGTCATTAAATTTGAATTTGTAATATTTCAAGAAGCACTGATGAGTGACGATTGCGGCAGACCGCAATAGGACCGCAATAGGGACGGTTAGCCGGAATACGGCATGCCGCTACGGCAGACCGTATATACTGCGGCCTGCCGCAGCGGCACGCCGCATCGCGGCCAGCCGCTAGTGCGTTGTAGGCCTAAATTAATTACATGAAATATAAAATACTAATATTTAATAAATAGAATTTCTATAAGGTAATTCACCCTTCTCACTCTCTCATTCGGGCTCAATCGCTCTCTCCCTTTTCTTCGACAAAAACGCTGCACATCTTCGTGACGTTCCGTAAAAATTTTACCATCATGCGCCTAAAGAAGTTTCACTTCAAAAATAAATGCCGCTACAACCTTTTTAGGTCTAGTCCTCACATTTCTATTTCTGTTTCATGATTATTTGTTGTATAGGCAAGTAGGTGATCAGGCTCCTGTGTCTGACACAAGCCGTCGTGTTGGGTCTATGGCATATGGTTTCTTCACCACGTTTTTCTTCACCGTTTGAGCGAATGTTAAGTGCGCACATAGAAAGTCCATTGGTGCACAGGATCGAACCTACGACCTCAACTAACAAACTACTCAGTTAATTAAAGATTGCTTGAATCAACTATCGTAAAAAAACTATACAAATTCGTTTTAAACGTACATTGCTTTATTGATCAATATTAACAAATATTCGTGCTTTTCAGGATGTGGTCGCAAAAGGTCAATGAACCCTCCCGGAATGCCTCTGCAAGGAATGATGCGATCAAGACAGGTTAATTATTATTTGTTTTGAGAGATGAGCTTATAAATTATAGATACATAATAATAAATTCGAGATACACGAGTGTGAGACAAAAGAGAAAAGATTCAAGTTCGAGTTCAAGTATTACGTAACGAAGTTGGGAGGGGGGGTCCTTTTGTAAAACGTTACGATGCGGGGCGGAGATTGAATTACGCGTTATTGTTAATATTATTTTCGACTTTCCAGTACTTAACACCACATAATGGTAACTTTTAGGTATAAAGAGTCACTAGGTGGTCACGAAACGTTTTACTTGGGTACAGTACAGAAATTCATCAAACACAACAGTTCATCAAATGGAACCCATCATTTGGAATCTAAAAACTATACAGAAGTTAAAACTAAAGAACATCATTTGTTTTTAAAACGGGTTTTAGAGGACACCTAAAAGAAACCAGTAACCGCCTAACACTATATTATATATTTTTATTATATATAATATAGTAGGCGGTTACTATATATTATTATATAGTATATTTTTACTAAATCATCTTTTATTTATCCACAGTTTGAAGAAGACAACTACGACACAGATAACTCCTTAGAAGACCTTTCCCGCCAAATTTTATCTGAAGCAAAACTGTGGGAAGTGGTACAAGAAGCCAGCGCCCAAATTGCCAGACGAAACCAAAAAGAAGCGTTACTTTAAATGTCAAATGTCAGTGGCACAGACTAATTCATTCCTGTCCCTTTCTTCTTTTGTCGATTTATTTTGTCAATATCTATAATAAATCATGTTATATTTGTCAAACCTTTGTTGGCACGACGTGAATGTTATTATAATAGACAAATTGGTAATGCACGTCGTTGTCAATAAAATAATAACTATTTTATGTTCCCCTCAGTTGGGAGTTGTGTAAGCAAACTTTCAACAATTATAATACGTAATAAAAAAAATATTCTTATGATTATTACAGTTCTAATCATATATATATTACTTTATTATTAAAATTCTCACTTATAGAAATTAATTTACGTATTTAGACATCATTATTTGTAGAAGTAAAACCATTATTATGTATCTTCAATTCGAATGTCTGTGTCAAAAAGAAAACAAAATGGCTGACTCCATTGGTAGATTACAGACTGCGTCCGTAGCGTTTTCATGTAATTTTCGCGCCAAACGCGGCAAAGAAAAAAAAACTTTTATTCTTGTACTAAACTAGGAGGTGACATTGTATATATTTAAGAATTCTTGCATTCCGACATGTTTTATTATCTGTGTATCACGATGTGAGACAAATAATTTCGTTCATAATCTGTACTAAAAGCAATTTTTCGAAAATTAGGTTGTCTTTATTAATAAAACTCGTACTGTTTACTCTCGTAGTTGTAAGTAATGTTAATATTGTTCAAATCGGAGAGAAATAAAGTCTTCATTGTAATTTTTTTTTAATTCTGCAACATTATGTACATAACTAGACATTCCCAATGCCGTACTTGACGTTATAAATTCTACTTTCCGGTTCAGCACAGGTAAACACCAAATAAGAAAATCAAAGATTAGAAGACCCCCTGCCCCCATAGTGAAAATTTTTGTTTGTACGAATGTGGTGACGGAGCAAAAATTTAAATAACACAAGAAATTCTCTAAAATTTAATTTATTTCATACACAAATTATATAAATATATTGCTTATATATGTAATTCGCATCTGACCAGCCATAAGATGCGAATTGCAATTTCTATATTGTGGTTGCCATGGTAACGATAATAACTTTTATATAGGCGTCTCCTCTATATATGCTGAATTAATATACATACAAACTTCGCTATAACAAAACTAAATTCGTCAGTTTAAATATTAGTTTTATTCCCGCTCATCTATACCGTCAAAGAGGCCATAGCGTTCATTAGAGAACCATCTAAAACTGTCGTCTGGAAGGTTTTCTGTAAAGAATGGTGGGTTCTGTCGCTGGCCATCATAATAATGGTGCATCTGAAAAAATAATTTAATTATTACACAGTACTGTATTCGATTTAATTCGAAACTGCTGTAATAAGACTTCGTTTAATCAATTAGTTAATTTTTGCTCACTAGATGGCAGTTGTTGCATCTAAAACGCGATATCTATGTCGCAGCCAACTACCTTAATTAACCGTTCAATTAATTGCTTAGCCTTTTAACTAAACAGCCTCGTTTAACTAACGGCCTGAAAGATATTCAGCCTAGCGTTTGTTACATTTAATAAACTGGCTAATGCTTAGGCCATTCGTACGATAGAGTCATGATTTGGTAGAAATAAAAAAGATAAACATATTATGCCATAAAAAAAATCTTTTAAAATTAAATTACCTAAGTGAAATTCACATTATTATTGTCACTACGCTCTTTTATTGTACTTGTTTTTTTCATGAAAATTTGGAAAACACCATCAAAGTTGTGGTTTGCTGACGCCATATTGACATTTTGAGTTCCATTTCGAGTTTGAGAGTGACAGAAAGTAGAAGAACTAAATTAACAGTCTACAGGCTAGGCAAGTAATGAAACTTCATCGATCCAAGTCATTTGCCTAGCTGTTTGATCAACTGGCTGAAAATCTTTTAGGCCGCTAGTTAAACAGCTGGGCTGTTAAGTGAACGGCTAATTAATCTAGTTGGCTGCGACATGTATATAGTGACTCTTCATTAAATAAAAACATGTCTTAAGAGGGGCCTCATAGCTTAGCGGTCTTATTAAGCGGCAGCTAGGTGAGGGGTACCGGGTTCGATTCCCGGTTCGAGGGCAAGTTTTAATTTAATTTAAATTTGTTCTCGGCCTTTGGGAGGGTTGTGCGGTACCGGGCGAGTGCTTAAACCTTACATGGAGGGCATGGTCGAATTTCTAAAGACAAGCACGAATTATAAAAAATCCTATACTTGACGCTGGCTAATGCACAAATCGTGCCAGAGCCATAAAAAAAAAACATGTCTTAATAGATCCGGATCCAAAATCAGACTAGGGTAAAATACCACCGGGGAAGGCCGTGACGGCGTGTACCAGTGAGCTTCTGCCCCTGCTTCAGGCAATTGACCACCCCGCGTTGGCCCAATTAAAATATATATATATATATATATATATATATATATATATATATGAATAACGAGATCAATGAAGACAAATTGTTTTATACCTTGAAGGTGTCAGGGCGTTTCTTGCGAAGGTAGTTGAAGCAACAGGACCTGAAATGACGTGTACCACAGGCGGAAGCGCATTCACTTCCGCACGAGTCGCAGGATATGCCTTGCCCCCATACACTGCCTGTAAATAGAGAATGTTTGAGTAAATAAAATAAAACCAGAAGAATATAAATAGGAAAGCAGAGTTTGAAGAAATACGTCATTTTTGTTTCTATGTATATGTATTTAATTCTCATTCATTCAGATACTAATCATCATAGTCGTAGAATAGTGACGGATCTGACAAATAGTAAACTTTACAGCCATTTCAAAATAAAATAATCGTGTTAGTTTTTTAATTCATATTCTGTTATTAAGAAAATTGGCAGACAAGCAAACAAAAGAGTTTTTTTGAAACAAATAACATTAAAATACACAGTTTTCTAGAAAAATCACATTATTCTATCAGATCCATCACTTTATCGACTGATTAATTTGAAATTTAAAACACATGGTTTTTTTTTATGTAGCCGTAATATTTAGTCAAAGTAATTTTCAAATATGATAACAAGAGGATTTTGGATTTTTTTCAAATACGATATTTTTTTCCGATCATACCGTAATGTTGTGTGCGGTTAAATTAACTGTTAATTCCAAGATTAATAGACCAAAGTTAAATATAAATTTTTAATGATTATTCGTTTATTAAAACCTAACTATAACAATCAAATATACAGTATTTACATAATTCTTAACCTATACAGTAATAATAAAAATAATAAAACAAATTTAAAAGTTTAGTCCTCTGTGGCAGTGCTTAACATTGAACGAAGAAAGCACCAGCTCTGGGGTCACCGGTCTACCAGGCGCCAAATTAATTAAATTAATAATAATTACTAAATAACAAATAATAAGACAAACAAATGTTTTAGTCCAGCACCAATAAGTGAGGCCCTTTATAATATGTAATAAGTGGATCAACTAAATTAAACACACCACTAACAAATTTACCGACCAACCATTTGCCACAGCGTTTTATCTCCAACTTATCGTGTCACAATCGTTGAGCAGAAGAATTGTAAAAGATGATGATGAAAATATAAAAGAAGGTTCAGAGAACTGGCGTACCCACCTGTAGAGTAATCATTAGAAGAATGCGCGTCTTTCTTTATCCGTCTGTACTGAGACTGTGACAATGTTGCTGAGACAGAATTATATATTTTAAACTAGCTGATCCGGCAAACGTCGTTTTGCCATGTATATCATTTATAATAAAAAATAGGGGTTGGTCGTAGAGGGGTGAAAAAAGTAGGGGTTGTATGTATTTTTTAATGCTGTATCATAAAAAAATTTTGTCTAAAAAATAAAAATTTAGGGGTGAAATACCCCTAACATTTAGGGGGATTAAAAATAGATGTTGGCCGATTCTCATAGATACCGGATAAGCACAAAAAATTTCATCAAAATCGGTCGAGCCGTTTCGGAGGAGTATGGCAACGAAAACTGTGACACGAGAATTTTATATATTAGATAATATAGGCGTGAATTTTTGGTGTGAAATTTGTTTAGGCGCATAAAATTTTAACGGATGAAACGCAATAATAATAATATTTGCGTCACGAAGATGTGCAGCGTTTATGTCAAAGGGAGAGAGCTATTGAGACCGATTGAGAGAGAGAGTGTGAAGGTTACCTTATTATACCTATACTATTTTTAAAATTAAAATTTCGTAAAGCGAATTTATGAAATATGTATAAGTATTTTATATTTTATGCAAAATAATTTATTTAAATCTCAAATGTCAAATTGTAAATTAAAATGCCACGTGTTTGTATTATCGACCCTATTAATATTTTAATGACAATTAAATTCCCAACATATCTTCCTTTTCCCTCCCTCTAAGTCTCGAAAATCTAAAGTTTTAGATTTGTATAAATAAATATGAAGAAAACTTAAAAAAATTGTTTTTCTCTCTTTTTTTTTACTAAACAGGGGCCAAACGGGACACTCAATGCCAGAGTGCTCGCAAGTACGGTCCCTTTAGGAATTGGTACGCTCTTTTCTGGAAGGTTCGAAAATACTTCATTATCTGTGTCTTTAAAAACGCTCAGTTGAGGAACGATTGTCTAACGTGCGTGAAACTCAGCTGCAGGTATTAATCCGAACAACTCCTCTAAACCCTCTCCATGATAAATACGGTAGAAGATGCAGTGAATCCGCAAACATACATTTGATAAATGTTTAATAAAAAAAAACGTGTGGCACTTATGCAATTATAATTATTTATTTATTTTTTATATACCTATGAAGTTTTTTTTTCTTTTATATTAATTCAAGTTTTTTCTTTGATAAATTAATTCAATTTACCACTCTACCAGACTCAGACTGATTCCCAGATGATTGACTACCCAACATTGGAATATTTTATAACCAGTAGTCTCTGAGAATAATTAAAGAACGTCATGGACAATACACCTAAATATATACTATGGCACAGTTCACACATAATAAAATTAATAATATATATATTATTAATAAACTATATATATTCAAGTGAAATAAAATATTAAAGTTAGGGCCGGTATGTTACCCCAGAGCAGCCTTGCGATTCTGTAACTCACTTTTCGAACTCATTTTTTTTTTTTTATATAATAGGGGGGCAAACGAGCTTGCGGGACGACCAAAAAGGGCAGTCTACACAGCCCATAGACACCCATTTTTAGTGGGTGCGTTGCCGGCCTTTGAGGGAGGAGTAGGCTCGCTTTTTAAAAAACACTCAACACCGGTTTTCGCAGCACAGAGTTACAGAATCGCAAGGCTGGTACGTACCTCAACGAACAAGTACCGCAATACAGCGAGGAAATGCTAGCGTTAAAGGTAAAGTTCTGGTATGAATAACAAAGTCCAGCCCTGCGATTCTGTAACTCACTTTTCGAACTCACACAGCGGTTTTCGCATCGGCGGTCGCTCTCAAATCAGTCGTGAAGCAGTCATTTTATGATTTGGCATTCTGATAAACAATAAGCTACAAGCTCCCACCTTTTCGAACCTTACAACCTCCCACCTTACAGAATCGCAGGGCTGGAATCCACGAAAAAAATATGACGTAGAAAATTTAGAATAACTACTATTACTTACCAATCAAAAATAACGATAAAATGGCGGCTATTTTCAACATGTTTGCAGCAGGCACTAGTTCTCGAATGAGGGTAGATCCTCCATCCCCTGTTTATATAGAAAACATCCTTTAGGAAGACGCGGGATAAATATTTATCATTCTCTTAACAATTTTCAACTTCGCCACCATTAATATGCATTATTTGCTATGTTATTGATACCTTCGAGATAGCACGGGATTTGAGAAAAACGATGTGATAACGATCGAAACCTTCTCGCCTAGTAACACTCGGAGCGGTATGTGTTTAATTTTATTGTGATATTGCCAGCTGGTGTACGTTTCTCAGCGCAATCAACACTTGTACAGTAAAGGAAACATTGAAACCGTTTAAGATCTGGAGATCCAAAACCTAAAACTCGTGGGTCCGGCACAGAAAGCTGATTACTTACAAGAAAAAACTATACTAAGTGCAAACTTTAGGCCAAAACAGACGGATAATGTCACTGTATTATTATTAGTAAAGATTACGTTTCAAATATTTGTTTAGGCATTAAGTTTAGAAGTAAAAAAAGTATTACGTCAAAGTATTTCTGAATCAATACAACTTAGAGAAGAACGTCAAGGAAACAACGTCCCAGGCTTGCGATTCTGTAACTCACATTTTGAACTCACACAGCTGTTTTCACAGCGGCGGACACGCTCAAATCAGTCGTAAAGCAGTAATTTTACGATGTGGCATTCTAATAAACAATAAACTACAAGCTCCCTCCTTATCAGAATGCCAAATCGTAAAACGAAAAGTGAGTTACAGAATCGCAAGGCTGTTATTAAAGGTTGTCACTTCACATAAGTGAACCTATAGTCGTGTCGTCTGTTGCATTAAAAAAATGTAGATTCAAGGCAACGTAGTTTCTTAATATTTGTATTATTATCTATTAGTTTTAGCGAATATAAACATTAAACGCCATAGGTTATTGCATGGTCATTATATGCATGTAGTTTTTAACAACTACCTTTTAACTATTTAATAAAGCTGAATAAGGAGTCTATCAATTCAATGTGTATTTTATATAAATTGCCAATAAGCTTAACTAGAAAAATTATAAAACAAAGCATTATTATTATTTATTTATTTACACTTCATGGAGGGCATCTTATCAGGCAACCGCTATAAGGAAAAATAAATTAAATAAGGTGAGTGCAAGAAGTGCAAAACTTTATTAGATACCTATACTATTACTTAGACAAAAATAATTGAACAAAACAAAGCTATGTAGACAATGAAAATTATACATGAATCACGATAATTTCATTTAAGATTAGTAGAGATTTAAAGGAAGGTAGAGAAGGAGCTAAGCGAATAGGGACGGGAAGTGAATTCCATAGCCTCACTGCAGAGACATTAAAGGATCCGCGAAGAAAGGCAGAGTTATGGTGATGGGATAACAATGATATTATTTTCGGAGTAGGCTACAGCTGTGAGCTCCCATGAATTTAAAATCGTTCTTGAGATAAAAAGATTTTAGATAGAAGAAGGATTGAAGAGTATAGCTTTAGCAATGATAATACAAAGTAACTTTATTGCCAGTTCTTCTCTTCCATTCTATGCCCTTGATTTGAGAACTGGCAGTAAGTGTAAAATTAGAAGCATTTAATGTTTCTTTTTTGACGTTCATAAGTGTCCATTGTTACCTATATGAAAAAATGATTTTTTACTTTGACTTAAGTATCGCCTAAGAGAACATTTAAACGTTAATTCTCGTACTAGGTTTACTACGAAAATAGCTCGATAACATTACAAATAGATCATAAGTTTTCTATCGAGGCAGGGTTGCTTCAGGCATAATTTTAACTAAGATTTACTTAGCTGAATCTCAAGTGATGAGAAGGAGATAGAGATAACTGGTTTTGAGCTGTGGAGCTCAGCTAGGTAGCTCTCAGGGGCACACCGGAAGCCAGGAACACACCACTGCTGTAGTGGTCACCTCGCCGGGCCTTCCCCGGGGTAACCGGGGATCTTACCCGGCGGGGCTTGACCGCGAGTCTGCCAGCTACCACGGCCAAGTTGAGAATACTCTTAGGCCCCTCACCACCGGATTGACACCAACCGAGTAAAGCCCACCAAGGGTTATAAAGCCCGCCCCCGTAGCGCTCTGTATCAGCAGGGCGCGAACACAGAATCACCACCCGAAGGGGCATATGCCCCGAACGGGCCAAGCACAAGCTCACCCCTCTCCAGGGTTTGCAGCAAATACTACACCGGGTAGCTCTCATATCCGAGAAGAGCGTCTGATCGCGTGATACCACCACCCCTGAAGGCTCTCTTGCCCCCCTCTTTACTGGAAAGGCATCCCTCTTCTTTGATACGAAACGTGGGACATTTGGAGGGACAAGAATCTAGTACCCGTCACAAAACTGGTTAAAAGACTCTGGCATCTGGCCGGCACTGGAATGAACAGCTCGATTCTTAAGCTGTCTTCGAGAGTCAGACGGAGTTCTGTAAGAGAATTCAATAAATCGGAGCATGGGAATCATCCAGATGTGGTATGTTGTCTATGACGTGACAATTTAAGTTATACAATTTATAAGAAACTAGCTGTTGCCCGCGACTTCGTCTGCGCAGGAAATTATTTGTCCAAATGATGTAGCGTAAAAGACATGTTTTATCTACTTTAAATACCAGAAGCGATAGAAGTATCTAATTTCATTTTGGATTCAATTTATTGCTACCAAATGTGCGTTTGAAATAAATTATTAATTTATATTGTAGTTATGGTTCAATAGTTTGGCTATAATGGCTTACATATAAGATATAGATATATATTGTGGCGGTTTTTTTTGTAGGACTATTTAAGATAAACATTTCTATCATATATTACATATGTGTAACTCTAGCGGTTTTGGCAGCGCACGCCAGAATAGCTCGCAGATGGTAGATTTTTTCCTACTTACATAGTTTAGACAATTCAAACAATTTCTTTATAAATTGTAGCCTATGTGTTATTCTGATGTATCGGGTGTTTTTTTTAGAGGTATAGAACTTTAAATTGCAATTAAACAACGATGGATTATTGGACTGACATGATTTTATTTTTATTTGAAAGATAATCTTGTGGCATTACATTTTAAATGTGATTTCTGGCATATGACTGCCACGGCTGGCTCGGATATAGTCCAATCTGGACGTCCAATTTTTCTGTCCGTTGTTCCCGATTTTCATAAGCGAATTTTGTTTAGCGATGAAGCGCACGTCAACAAACAAAACTGCCGCATTTGGAGTGAAGCTAATCCTCAAGTGTATGTCGAAACACCATTACATCCAGAAAAACTGACTGTTTGGTTTTTGGCAGCATTGGTCCATACTTCTTCAAAAACGATAATGGCCAGAACGTTACAGTCAATGGTGATCGGTATAGAGACATGATTACTAACTTTTTCATTCCTGAATTGAACAATCATGATGTCCAAGAGCTGTGGTTTCAACAAGACGGCGCAACATGTCACACATCTCGTGCCACAATCGATTTATTGAAAGACACGTTTGGTGACCGCCTAATTTCACGTTTTGGACCTGTGAATTGGCCTGCAAGATCTTGTGATTTAACACCGCTAGATTATTTTCTGTGGGGCTATGTAAAGTCATTGGTCTATGCGGATATGCCACAAATGCTTGACCATTTGGAAGACAACATTCGCCGTGTTATTGCCGATATACGGCCACAAATGTTGAAAAAAGTCATCGAAAATTGGACGTCCAGATTGGACTATATCCGAGCCAGCCGTGGCAGTCATATGCCAGAAATCATATTTAAAATGTAATGCCACAAGATTATCTTTCAAATAAATATAAAATCATGTCAGTCCAATAATCCATCGTTGTTTTATTGCAATTTAAAGTTCTATACCTCTAAAAAAAACACCCGATATAAGCTATATTATTGTAAAGTTTCATTAAAATCCATTCAGTAGTTTTAACGTAAAAGAGTAACAAACATTCATCTATACCTACAAAAATTCGCGTTTATAATATACAATCTAGCAAAATTGTATTTTTTAAAACTTTGACACTTAAATATGATTTAATAAAAATGCAAATGTCGCTTCATCTGACGAATGAATAAGTAACCGAATTGAGATTCCTTTGAAGGTTATTTATTTTTTAATGTTTGACGTCACATTTATTCGAGTTTTACTAAATATACAAGAATATGACACAATTCTTACACACACACACACTTGATGATACACATCAATCATTTTAGAATAAAAATTTCAAACTAGAGTTATATAACTAACATTAGTTAAGTTATATTTGAGTTAAAATTTATAGCGTAAATAATATCGCACACTTGAGGCCAAAATGAGCCCTTTAGTTTGTACCACACTCATAAATTGTCAAAGTCAAAGTCAAATAATTTATTTCAATTAGACCATCTAAAATGGCACTTTTGAACGTCAAAAAAAAAATATATATGTAAAGAAGATTCTAGTTGCCCATTCCAAAAGGTAGTTTCGTGTGGAGAAGAATGGGCAAGAAACTTCACAACAATATTGTTTACAATATTTTGTTACATTTGTTAAATAATTATATGTGAAGACAATGTACTCTTAGCATAAACTACTATACTAAAAAAGCATTTGTAGCATTATAAATAAAAATAATAATAACAAAAATATGCTAAAGCAAAAAATCAGCAATTAATTTGATTTTGTCCAGGCTCTATGATTGTCCTATGGAGCAGGACCAGCATGTTTCCAAGCATTCTTATCTTGAATCTTGTAATTTAACATTCTGGTATGTCACTTAGATTTACGAACTCTTCACTAAGTCAAGTTAGTTTTTTGTTAATCCAGCGTCGCAATCCCTAATTTTATCTTAGTTATAAGCTCATGTGTTAAACAATTAAGTTATTACCCAGCTTCACACAAAGTGTTTTATTTGAACATATCCATACAACAACCGCTACCGAAATTAATTCCCGCTATCTCTTTTATTTCATGTTCCCAGGTTTGGTGGGCTTCCTCCTTTTTCTTCCCACTGGGCCATACCAAGTAAGGGACTTTTTGACCCATCTAACAAATTTGCACTTTAACTAAATTTTAATTGTAGAAGAAAAAAATCCTAAAATTCTTTAGCCGCCATACACTTAATACTATCAAAAATACATCGCGTTCTTTCGCTTACTAGTCCATTGAAATGTTACATTTGCTGATCATTTGTTAGAGGATGCAATTTTATTTATGGCACATGTAGGGGGGGTCAATACAAGCTTAAAGCCAAGTCTGTGGGGTTGGCATCCTAGTCCCCCGGCCGCCATCTTGGAAAAAGGGGTGAAAACACGTTTTTGGCTATATATCCTAAACTATCCATCGTACAAAAAGTTTGTGATATTTTGTAGCAAATAACTTTGCCTACAATTATGTCTTTGTGACTTTTTATCATAAAGCCAAAATTTAAAAGTTATGAGTATAAAAGTGAAAAAAATACCTTTTTTGCTTAATAACTTTTTTCTTTTTATTTTATCAAAAAATAATGTCAGAACAATTTCGCGCTCCAAAGTTGACCGGGTTTGTCAATGTAGTCCAGTTAGTCAAGACAATTAATTCATTATGATTCCAAAAGTTTTCAAATTTTGATGTAAGGTCGGGAGTGGTATTAAAACAAACTATAAAATTTTGCAACCTGCTCTGCGGTCCGGAACATTGTTAAAAATGCAATAAATGATAATTTTCTCAGTTCTTGAGACCAAAATTCCAAAAGTTCTGCAAAGTTGGAGTGGTGTTAAATATATTATTTTACATCACGTGTCAAATTTGCAACCAATTTAAGTGTACGGAACATTTTTTGTTATTAAAAATTAATGTTTTTCTTTATTAAACTGAAGGAAAACGTTCCAAAAGTTCTGCAAATTTGACAGATATATCGAAAATAAAATAAATAACAAAAAAATTTCCGTACACTTAGGTTGGTTGCAAATTTTATACGTGATATGAAATATTATATCGAAAACTTCCCCAAGTTTGCAGAACTTTTGGAATTTTTTTCACGACCATACAGCAAAAATTAATTTAATTGCAATTTTAACAATGTTCCGGACTGCGGACAAGGTTGCAAAATGAGATTTATTGTCGTCCCAATGTACTATTCACTTGACCGAAGTTTGAAAACTTTTGGAATTATTATCAAATTTTCGATTTCGAATGTCTATAATGACTGGCCTATAAAGCCAAAATTCAAAGTTATGAGTAAAAAAGTGAAAAAAATACCTTTTTTTTTTAATAATATCAGAACAATTTCGCGCTCCAAAGTTGACCGGGTTTGTCAATGCTCATGACAAGCCGGTCTGTTTTTTACTTTTAAAGCGATGTTTATAGATTTGACAGATATAGTTCTCAACTCTGTATCTCTTGGAAGTGGAGCTAATAGTGGTTAAAATTTTGTCATTGCATACTATATATTTAATAATTTTTTCGTACAATCGTGAATTAAGTAATGTTAATACTTCATGCCTTTCTGAAAGAGTTCTTTTCAAGGAAAAATATTAAACAAGCGACCACAAAATAAAAAAATAACTAAAACCAAATAGAAACTTAAACCTCATTAAGAGCATGATATTATAAGAAAAGCTTCTAATAAATTTGACGAACACTTAAATGATCCTAATCCTTTGGATTGATTTGCTCCAGTTCAAACAATTTGTATGACTCAAAACTTGGCGATTAAAAAGAGTGGCGGAAAGTTTCTTGCCAGTTCTTCTTGCCCGCTCTACGCCCTTGACTTGCGAACTGGTAGTAAATGTAAATTTACAATTAATTTAACTTCTTTTTTGACGTTCATAAGTGAACTTGTTTTCCTATATGAATAAAGATATTTTGAGTTTAATCCACTAAACACCAGGAGCTGATGTCGTGAGTTTACGCACATTATTAATGAAATATTATAGACATATCATTTTTGACGTGATAACGTCTTTAAAATCGTTTTAGTCGGGTGACATGTTCAGAAACTTGTGTCACACCAAAACCTCACGAGCGCGATCGCAGGTATAACGAGAGAGAGACGGACCGATCTCCCGTCTCATCTCGAGCGCTGCCAGTCATTCCGTGAATGTATGAAGAAAAATGTATATCATAGTCGAATAAGTAAACTTGTCATTTTACACCCGAAATTTATCATCAAAAGTGTGAATAAAACGATAGATGTAATTTAAAATTTGAAAAAATTGTTATCTTCATTAATTCCTTACTTCCCAAAAACTTATATCACCAATAACACGTTATCACGTAAACATCTCGATCGTAAACCTACTTTACAAACAACCAATATTTTTTTTACAAACAAAAACACACACACAAAATAACAATAATCAAAAAGAAAAAATGTAATAAAAGATATAATGAGAGATATTTATTTTTAGATATGATTTTAGATTTTTCCCATTCGGTTCGTCTCAAGTATGTAATGCGTGTGTGCTGTGGTTGTAATTGGCCCTGGCTCAGCATTATGCTGAGGAGCAGACTGTTCCACAGCGCTGGTCATTCTGCCAGAGACCACAGCAGCTAGTTTGTGCCTCAGTCGCTAAAAAAAATATTACACGCATACAAACTTTTGGTACTTTTTGAAGTTATGTTTATTGTGATTTATAAACCTGTTGGAACAGGAATACCAGTATAGCTAGTGTGATAACACATTTATTTAAGTATTTTCCTCATTCGGCCACGAGAATCGCGAACGATCGATCGCAATAAATTATTATTATTATTATTAATACGTGAGGTCTTGTGTCCTTGGTGCATCCACTAAAAAGAATAAAATAACAATACTTTTATTGATTGGTCTTGTAAGAGACTAAAATTGTTATTGTAAAACCAAGAAGTATCGCAAATACAGAGAGGAAATACTGCCAGCATTTTAATACAGGGACGAAACCTCTTTATTTTAGTTTTCCATTTATCCATTTTAATTATTATGAGACCCTTGGTCCGTGGGGTCCTATCGCTATAAGGCTTTGTAAGGATATAGCAAAAAGGTTAGTCGACATCACAGGAGACCGAGGAGCTGGCAGCTACCTCGAACAAAGATTTAGTCTAGCTATTCAAAGGGGGAACGCTGCCAGTATCTTCGGAACCTTGCCTAAAGACTCCTTTTAATAATACATTTTAGTTATTATATTTTAAGGTTAGTTCTTGTTTTTTGTTCTAATATTATTGATGTGTATGTGTGTAAAATTTGTGAAATCATATTTTCTTGTATAATTTTATGTTGCGTTGTTTTAGAATTTATAAATTAAAATTATTATGTATTTAACACGTTCACTGCGTAACAGGCCGATATCAGCCTGCCGCGGTATTTCCGCTGGTGCGGACGAAGAAATCTATGTCCCTCTCGCTGGTGCGTAACGATTATCTCAGGTGTTTGTAAAAATTCGACAGGGACAAATATATATTTCATCTTGCTGTCAAAATTGTAGGTTTTCCCCATCAAAACATAACGGCAGGCTTTTATCGACCTACCACGCACTGACGCTGCTTTGCATCCGCTGAGTGCGGCAGTGGGCCTATTTCAGCCCGCCCACCCAACAGGCACCTGGCGACCCGATACCGCACAGAGCGCGCGCCCGACCAGTTAGTGTTGTGCTATCTAACTGATCTAACATAGCGTTCGATATTATCAACGATGGCAAGCAATACAAGAAAAATACAAATTTAGGAAAATAGAGTTATTCGCCTTGCAGTTATTGACAGTGATAGTGACAGCAGTGAAGAAATATTTTCCACTAAGAAAAATAAAAAGTATTTCTGTTTCCAAGACAGGCATACATAAGTAAATAAATAAATTTTTCACTTCCTTTAGTAGTAAATGTAAATGTACGATTAATTTAACTTGACGATTCAAAAGTGTACTTGGTTACCCACTTGAATAAAGATATTTTGAGTTTGAGTTTGAGTTGAGTTTACGATAATTCTGTTTTATTTTCGATATTTCTCTGTCCCATCACTACTAAAAATATATTCTAGTGCGGTTCAGGTCGATATCGGCCTGCCGCTTTTCCTGCTTTATTTCTCATTTCCTGTTTGCCAGATCCCGGGGCGAATCAAACCTAAGGAAGTTGGGTTCAAGGTCATTCTAACAATATAAAAAAAAATTTTATACATTATGTTTCCACAAAGTTATAGCAATTTAATATATCCTAGTGCTGTTGGGTCTAGAAAGACCTGCCACGCACCGGCGGAAATATCATTGGGGGCGCATTTTGGCCCGCCGCCGCACCTGATGAAACATTATTATTTTACTTGCCGCAGTGAACGTGTTAATATCGTATTCTTTTAATAAGTAGTTACCAACTAAATATTGACTTTTAATATTTTGTAATACACATCGAGTGTTTTTTATTTATTTTATCTACATGAAAGGGTCACGATGATGCTTTAAGGCTATTACCAAAGATGCCTCATTCACTACATGCTGTCTTAGATTCCCTTAGGTAGTGGGGCAGTGTCCAATATTCAATTAATTTTTATTGTGTATCTTAATAATAAGCAGTCCAAGCGGTTATTTCGTATCTTAATAATAAGCAGTCCAAGCGGTTATTTCGTATCTTAATAATAAGCATACCAAGCGGTTATTTCGTATCTAGTGGCCGCAAAGGTCATCTTAATGTTAAACATATTTTTTGTTGTTAGTCAACTTACGGCTCAACGAGAAGCCGGTCGGTTATTTGTGATATTAAAGTGCATTACAAAGTAATATTCATTTAGTATATTAGATTTTTGTTTTTGACTTGTGTTTGTGTGTTTTACAAAGCACAAAGATGTCAAGTTTCGATTGGATTTAATGGAGTTATATGATATAAATTAAATTTTTCTCCAACTTTGAATTTGTTCCCTTTGGAGTAGTCTTGGGCCTTAAGGTTCAGGTTTTAAGGCGCTTGGTAGATAGTACCGGTAACCCCAGAGCTGGTGTTTTCCTCAACAAATAAGTATCCAAGTACAGCGAGGAAATACCAGCATTTAAGGGCCTGCCAAATGGAACAAACTTTTAAAATTTATTTTATTTTTTACGTTTTAAATATTATTACTATGCAGGTTAATAATATTGTAAATACTGCATATTTAAAGAGTTATTATAAGAGACATTATTGGTAATTTTTTATTATATTGAAATAAAATTGTAATTAATATATATTGCGATGTTTTTTTTTACAAAAATAGACATCTCAATTTTAACAATTAACAACTTTGAAATGATTTTGTCTCATTTGAAATTTAGACTTCAATGATAACCTTAGATAAAGTGTAAAGAGACAAAATGTTGCGTTATACAATATTAGTGTTGTTTTGTGTGTGTGTGTCTGTGTCTGCTCAGGTTCGGAATTACTATTATAAACGTGAGTATTTCAAATTCTTCGACATTATTTCATATACATGTCCTGTTTTTGATGAAATTTTGGTCTAATTAATTGACATTTGAGCTGTAGTGTCACTGGATTACTATTATTTAACTTAATCATACTAACATTAACAGTATTTACGTAAAATATTATTTGTTTAAAAGAAAAGTTTTACACAGTTGTGTCCAAAGTTCAAACATCTTTTCCTACTGTGATGTTACAATAAAATATTGACTTACTAAAACGGTTTCAATATTTGTAAATATGTGAGGATCTCGATATCCTATCCGCTGCATTGCCTATTTTAGAATAGTAGTTTTATTCTTGGATATATTGTCTTCACATTTAATTATTTAACTAATTTATTTGTCGCAGTAAAGTAGTTAAATCAGAGAGTTAATTGAATCTCTAGATATTTAATTAAATATCGATATTCAATCAACTCGCTAAAGTTTTGTCAGACAAGTGACCGAACGAAATATGATATATTATGACAGTACCTTGCCAATTCATTTATGAAAATATTATGTATGTGAGAAAGAATCTACATCTTTTTAGTAAAATAAATGATAGACATAATTTAGTACTAGAAATATAGATAAAATAGCTCAACCACCTTTCAGATTAGCCAAAGTTCAAACATCATTTATGGGGTACATACTGTGTTCAATGTTACAATAAAATAGGTACCTTGTGACACTTTAAAACTAAATGAACGAAAATTTAAATGTTTTATTAAAAGTACACTTTGTAAACAAGCATATTACAAATTAGAGGATTATATTCAAGATAAGAATGCTTGGAAACATGCTGGTCCTGCTTCATAGGACAATCATAGAGCCTGGACAAAATCAAATTGGTTGCTGATTTTTTGCTTTTACATATTTTTTTTAAATTTATAATACTACAAAATTTAATTATTTTATTTTATCTCACACACTGTTTTATTGTGCATTTTTTATATTATTTTTATTACTCTTTAATGTATAATATTCTACGGTTTCGATATTTGTAAATATGTGAGGAACATATTGTATACTTTTTTAGTATAGTAGTTTTGGTCTAAAAGCCGATTTACATTATCTTAGTGTTTAGGAGAGTGCTTTAGGATAGTACTTTAGTTGAAACATGTAAACGCCACTTGCTTTAGTACGGTTCTACTTGACTTTCAAGTTGAATCAAAATAGAATCGCTTTTTATTTTTGTTTCAAGTGATACCCCTCCCGCGCCCGCGCACCCCCCGAGATCTTCCCTCGTTGTGTGTAAACACGTAATTTAGTCAAATCTTTAGGAGAGTGCATAAGTGCCGTGAAACGCGTGCGTGTTTTTTTATTTTTAAAGATGGCTAAATGGTCGGAAGATACAACTATCAAATTTGTGTCTGAATATGTTGTTCACGAATGTTTGTGAAACGTTAAAAACAATTTATTCAAAAACAAACAGGCTAGGCATTCGGCATACACTGCCTTAAAAGAAGCTATATATTTAAGTAATGTAAACAAAATCTATACAAATGAAAAATATGCTTACTAACAAGATTAAAATTATTACTAACCTAACCATTTAGAATAAAACAAAACACGGAATTTCCACGCTTTCACGATCTCACCGAAATTGTAATCAACATGTTGTATGTCAATATGTTCACCAAAGACCACAATTTGAAACAAAAAAACACTGTCACACAAAAAGACTCTAGCTCTCTCTCAGCTGTTGTCGTGACCGCCATCTTGTTTTACATTATTTATCAACACGCTGGCTTTCGGTCAGACAGATAGTTAAACGTTTTCGAAGCTGCTTTATTTAAATAAACGCTAGCGAGTTGATTGAATATCGATCATTAATTAACTGTCTAGGGTTCAATTAACTCTATAATTTAACTACTTTACTGCGACATATACAAAATATTGTAAAACCTATTTCAAAAGAGTAAGTGTGGAGTTTTTTGCCCATTCTTCTCCACACGAAACCTTTTGGAAGGGGCAACTAGAATCATCTTTATATTTTATTTGACGTTCAAAAAAGCCATTTAAGGTGGTCTAATTAAGATAATAAGATACTTGAATAATTGAAATTTAAGAAAATGTGTGACTCATGGGTAACCTCTTCCCCAGTTGACACCCCATGTACAGCCAACAGTGAAATAGATAACACGACTATAGTCGGAACATGCAAAGAGATACATTACTGCCCCATGGCCGTGAGGCTCATCACAGTCAATAGGATACCTCCGTATGTAAGTATATTTATTTCTGTTAATACAAAGTCTGTCAAGAAAAGAGCGTACCAATTCTTAAAAGGCCGGCAACGCACTCGCGAGCCCTCTGGCATTGAGAGTGTCCATGGGCGGCGGTATCAATTAACATCAGGTGAGCCTCCTGCCCGTTTGCCCCCCGTTCTATAAAAAAAAAAATAATAAATGCAGTCTTTGCCGCCACCACAATGTGGAACCAGCTGCCCACAAGTATTTCCGAACCACTTAGGGTCCTTCAAAGAACGTACGAATTGTTTAAAGGCAACTAGAGGCCTCTGGCTATGAGAAAAAAAAGGCCGGCAACGCACTCGTGACCCCTGTGACATTGAGAGCGTCCATGGGCGGCAATATCACTTAACATCAGATGAGCCTCCTGTCTGTATCTCCCGATTCTTTGAAAAAAAAAAGGCCGGCAACGCAATCGTGACCCCTCTGACATTGAGAGCGTCCATGGGCAAAAGTATCTCTTAACATCAAATGAGCCTCCTGTCTATATGCTCCCTATTCTTTGAAAAAAAAAGGCCGGCAACGCACTCGTGAGCCCTGTGACATTGAGAGCGTCCATGGGCAAAAGTATCTCTTAACATCAAATGAGCCTTCTATCTATTTGCTCCTGATTCTTTGAAAAAAAAAAGGCCGGCAACGCACTCGTGACCCCTCTGACATTGAGAGCGTCCATGGGCAAAAGTATATCTTAACATCAAATGAGCCTCCTGTCTATATGCTCCCTATTCTTTGAAAAAAAAGGCCGGCAACGCACTCGTGAGCCCTCTGACATTGAGAGCGTCCATGTGCGTCAGTATCACTAACATCAGATGAGCCTCCTGTTTTTTTCAAAAAATCTATGTCTATTTTATCTATATAATCTGCGTTTTGCTTAATCTTGATGAATCTTTCCAGCTTTGCTACCGAGATAATAAGCTGGAGGTGGCGTGCTGTCCAACCGAGCACAGTTTGTTCAAAACTGGAGCTTTTCGACAAATCTTCAAATCGACCACAGACAACTTCATTCGGAATAAGAACATTGTAAGTTCACAATAGTGTCAAAAGTCAACATCATTTATTCATATTGGTAACGCAATGTACACTTATGAACGTCAAAAAAAACTTACTGCCAGTTCTCAAATCAAGGGCGTAGAACGGAAGAGAAGAACTGGCAAAAACTCTCCGCCACTCTTTTTAATTGCCAAGATTTTTGTTTTACATAATGTTTGTAATGAGCAGTTGTATACAGGGTGGCCAAAAAGTCGTGGATAAAACGCAAATAGGGGATAGATGAGGTCATCAGCTGCAAAAAATTGTTCTACGGGAGGTCTCTAAGCTCAACCCCTGCAGAGTTATAATTTATTTTATAATAAAATTGACTTTTTTTACTAATTCTTGTTAACATTCGAAAAATAAAACATCCTGTATCTTTTGCATAATATCCACTAGATTGGTACTGATGAGTTCTTGCGTTAGACATACTATTTATAGTTGTTTATTGAGTGTATTGAAGATAATATTAAGTTATACGATATAATTTTTTTTCAAATCAAAACTTTTTGTTTATTTCGGATCCCAATGTGAAAAAAAAATACTCTAGCGAAAAGTGACCCTGTATACAAGTTTTGGCGCATTTAATAGGGATTCTGAAAAGGTATAAAATAAATTATAGAGACCTCCCGTAGAACAATTTTTTGCAGCTGATGACCTCATCCCCTATTTGCGTTTGATCCACGACTTTTTGGCCACCCTGTATATTATGTTTGTATATATATATATTACAAATAACAAAACAGACGATTCTAGAATTACATTTTTTTATTTACAATTAGTTACAAAACTATGATTCTATTTTCTTCTTCTGGTAAAACTTTTCCCATCTCCCGTACGTTTCGCAACCACGACTTCTTTCCACGAGCCCATCTCTCGCCTTGAATTTTGCCCATCGTTATATTATGCAACATTACTGCTGCTTATATTCTAATAAAATGAAATATCTTTACGTTGCGTTACAGACATGTTACTATGATGGCAATCAGCCAATGGTGTGTTGTGGTAATCCAAAGCCAATCGAATACACAGAACCCAGAGGATGCCCTCGACTGCCGAGGCAGCACATTGCCACAGGAATCGGGAAATACGACCAAGTTATATCAAGTGGGTGTTTTAGAAACAATATATCTACCTACTCTATTCTCATATGTTTATTTTTATGTAAAGGACGCAGGAGACTCACCTGATGTTAAGTGATACCCAGTGCCGGATTAGCCATATAGCAAGAGTAGCAAATGCTACGGGCCCCGCGAATTTAGGGGCCCCGCGCTCCAACGCCTGTCTGACCGTAATAAAAAAAGTATTAATTTAGTGGCGAGCGTTTAGTTATAAAAATATAGCGTATAAGTATTAAAAATTAATTAAGGAACTCGATGGGCCAAGAACGTCTTAATCTTCTCACTTTGTTCAATATAGAGAATGATTTGCTTGAAGAAGTCGATATTGATAGTGTTATCTCTAAATTTGCCCATGTTAAACCCAGAAAAGTCTATTTGAAACAGTTTTGTTTTATTAAATACCCTTAACTTAAAAACCTACAAGCCAAGGGCCCATAGGCAGAATTTGCTACAGGCCCCGCGCTGGCTTAATCCGGCACTGGTGATACCGTCCATGGACACTCAGACTGCCAGAAGGCTCGCAAGTGCGTTGGCGGCCTTTTAAGAATTGAACGCTCTTTGAAGGACCCTAAGTCGAATTGGTTCGGAAATATTTCAGTGGGCAGCTGGCTCCACATTGTGGTGGTGGCAAAAACTACCAAAAGAAACTCTCATTTGTGGAACGATGCACTCGAATTGATACGGATGGTATTTTGTATTAAGCGCTTGCTTCAGTTAAATAAAAATATCGGTTGTCTGTAAAGTCGGTTTACTGACGATAGTTGAACGTGACAACGTCATAAGAAAATACTGATGGAATGGTTGCATTCTTTAAAAGAAAATTTTAATTTTATTTGTTAGATAGATATTTTGTATGGATATAGAGAAGGAAGTAAATGGAAATCACAATTGAATTGATCAAGTTACATTTATTTGTACGCATAAATACAATTATGTCAATTTTTGTGTGCAAGCGAGAGCGCGCAACGAGTGCTCTCGCTTGCACTTCAAGCTTAATGGAACGCCTCAGAGCGAGGTAACGCCGCATGAGTCATATTTTTTCGTGCGTGCAGCCGGCTCCATCGAATTATAAGACGTTGTCACGTCAAAAAACATGTGTGTGTATGTACACGCGTTAGAAGTTATACTTCTTTGGCGTAACAAGATAAAGTCTTTTCAAAAGTTCGTAGAAAAAACGACACTAACAATAGAAAAAAGGTATTCAATACATTGAAAGTTTTATTATAACGCATTATCTAGTTAAATAAAGTTTAATTAAATATCACAAAAAAAATATTTCTACAGAATTAAATAAATGGAAATTTTTAAAGTGAAACTTCTTTATTGGCGTTGGAAAAAAATTAACACACATTTGTCACATTTTTCGGTTACGCGCCATCTTTTTCTTGTCCCTACCACGGTTGATCCGAAGAGATTCGAAGCCATTAGTAAGGTCATAAAGAAGTTTCACTTTTTACGTGTGTTCACCTAGTACACGCACACATTTTTTTATTTTAAAATGTTGACTATGCTAACTTCAGGGTGTCGGCTTTTTGTGACGGTGTGCGCGCGTATCGTAAAAATTTACTCTCATCATTTTTCTCCAACGAGCCTAAAAAAGTATAACTTCCAAAAGAATATTTGAAGCCGAATCGTACCTTTTCTTGGATAATTCCAGAGTGCTGGCAATACCAAAAACATTTCAATAAATGTGTGACCAAGGCAGATGGGAGTGGCTTCACCAGGGAGAACACCTGTGGGATGCCAAATACAGATGTAAGGACAATCGGTGGTGCGCCGGTGGAACCGAGGGAATTTCCACATATGGTAACATATAACTTCTACTAAAACCTAACTTTAGACATTACATTAAAGAGAGGTATGCAATAATAATAGTCTTGTAATGTTTGACATCCTTGGGTGTCTGTAGTTTGTAGTTTTTTTCAGAATTTTTGAAAAACAAGTTAAATTTACCGTCGTAATGTGTGGTTATCTTAATGTTATTGTTAGAATTAAGAGAGCCATGGTAGACCTATGTTCGTTACTGAGACAACAGCAAGAATTCAAGTGTAATTTCGTTTTAATGAAGCTATATTGCAATAAGCAAACAAAATTTCTCAATATAACATAGTTTTCGGCTAATATACCATTAGTTGCATTTGTTAGTTCAATAAATTCGTTTACATCCATTGAAACATCAATAACTGAAATGATATGAGCGAGTTGTTTCAGGCTGTTCTCGGCACTGACAATTCAGATGAAACAGTTGAAAGAGATATTGATTGGATTGCTGGCGGTGCACTTCTGAGCGACAAGTTCATTTTAACTGCGGGACACGCCCTTAAGAACAACAAGTAAGCCTAAAGGCCGATTTACATTATCTTAGTGTTTAGGAGAGTGCTTTAGGATAGTACTTTAGTTGAAACATGTAAACGCTACTTGCTTTAGTAAACGCTACGCTAAAGAACTTGCCTTTCAAGTTGTACTAAAGCACTCTCCTAAACACTAAGATAATGTAAATCGGCCTTTAGATGTAATTAAAGATATGAGCTCCTGACAAGGGAGAATCTCAGCCCCCAATCTCATATACTCAATAGCTGATGGCTTCCTATAGCCTAGCTGTTGTGGGGAGGCGATAAGACCAAAGTCAACATGTCGTTGAGAGTCACATTGAGGGAGAATCTAGCATACAGTTATTTTTGACGTGACAACGTCTTATAATTCGATGGAGCCGGCTGCACGCACGATAAAACATGACTCATGCGGCGTTACCTCGCTCTGAGGCGTTCCATTAAGGCTTGAAGTGCAAGCGAGAACGCGAGGCGACAGAGAGGCACAATCGGACTCCGCGCTCTTCAGCGTTCGACATCTGTCTCTCTCCTACTTGAGTGAGCGATTTGTGACGTTGTCACGTTCAACTATCGTCAGTAAACCGACTTTACAGACAACCGATTTTTTTTGTGTGTTATAATGTATTTGGAACGATTTATCTGTAATTATCCACTAACGAAGTCCACAAACGAGTCTCATATGATGACTGATTGTCCTGGGTCGGGGCCGTTCAAGTATTACGTAAGTACTATACAGGGTAGAGGGGGGGGAGGGGTTCTTTGATTTTCTTTTTTGGTGATTACGTCAACAGTAATTATGTACTTTTTTACACGCTTTATATTAGCTTCACCTGTATGTATGTATGTAACCGACTTCTTCGGACTCGATTTTGACCCACTTTAAACGGACAGATTTTATTCAAATTTTGCGCACCTGTCAAAGATCGATGACAATGCAATAATCCGTAAAAAAAAATAAAAAAAATTTAACTAACTAAAAATAAATAATAGTTAAAAAAAACTAAAAAACACGCTTTTAAAGCACATCAAACTAAAAAGTGAAAAATAATTCCTAATTTAGGCTGAAAATGGTAATGAACAAAAAATACTGGTTTTATTGTGAAACAGCGTGAGGCGCTCTGTGCCATCGAGCAACTTTTATTTTTTATTTCTTAGTTACACATATTACCCACACATTGTCTACGCTTACGAAATGCATTTTCGAGAATTCCCACAAAAAATTAATACGTTTAAATAGTATTTTTTTTCTTACTATTGATGAAAAGAGGAGGGGGGGGGGACAAATTGCAGTTGCTTACGTAATATTTGAATGGCCCCATCCCCATGGCCAAAAAGTCATCTTTACTTTATTACAGCGACAACTTGATCCGTTACGCACTCATGGGCACTCTGAACAAGACGGACATCCGCAGTGGAATGCTGTATACAATTGTAAGACTTATTCCACACAACGATTACGATCCACGGAAGCAGATCAACGATATCGCCTTAGTAGAGCTGGACAGGAGGTAAGATCTTTGCCGTCCACACAACAGCTGTTCGGGGTTGGGATAAATTATTAAGATATTTAAAGGGATAATTATTTATTTAACACGTTCGTTGCATTACGAGATCTATCAGATCTCTTGCAGGACTTTTGTATTGTGCGTTGAGCATAATCGTGTTTATTCACTCCTTGCGGGAGGGTCTAACTTGTAAAGTTCTTTAAGGATGAGCAGGACAAATATACATATTTGCTTCCTACTTAAAGCTGAATTCAAGGACATTAAAAAATAAATTAGAGATGGATTAGGTCCCTAACGCACAGTACTGTAATTGTTTTAATTCCTTGCGTTAGGAGATATGTCGGTACTCGTGAAATCGTACGCCTGGTAGACGCAAGAGATGGAGGATGGGATTTTTAGTGTTGTCCTAGAATCGACATTCAGGAAGTCGCGGGCACGTTTTGGAAATAACACTCGCGTATATACCAGCGTGTTGATTATTTTTGATAAACAATGAGTGATTTTAAAAGAAAAAAGTGTAAAAAATCTATTTTATTGGTGAGGTTTCTAACAAAAAATCAACGCCGGATTATACTGCTGCATCGTCCAGTAAAATATTTGTTTTGGAAAATGATCAAATTTGCCCCCCATTGACTAATAATGACAGTGATTCTGATTATGAAATATTTAACGATAAACCTTTTTCGTTGGAGCACACGCAGTTAAACAGCGCTGACGCTTCTAAAAAAACTAAACGAATTGTTACCATTTGCGCGTAATGTGCAAGCAATCAATGTGCTTACCATGTTTTAATGAAAAACACTTTGCATAATTAATAAAACTTTTAGAATCGATAACTGAGATATTATTTTATTCCCATCACTACTTACTACACATATTGAACTATCTTCGGTTGCGGTACGAGATACAATCGATATCTAATTTTATTTGGTATTTGTAGTTTATTCAAATATCGTAACTGCGTGCGAACCTAGCAAAATATAAAGCAATTAGCTATCTTTCACCCACAAAAACTTCAAAATATATGTCATTGTATTTTTGGAAGATATAAATTATTTTCAAAGGTGTATTTTTAGGAGACTGATTAGGTCTCAAACGCACCAAAGGATAGGCTTGTTACGAGATCTTTTAGGTCTCCAAAGCACCAGCTGAAAGTTCTTTAAAAATGCGACTCATTACCAATCCATTAGAAATCAATTACATTGCAAATACCTGTACGGTTATAAATTGTACCACAGCAATGTTACAAAATACGCGCGATCTTTTTCATTTTATGTCAGTTGAATTTGTATTATTATAATGTAAGTAAATAGAATAAATAATATGTTATATAGACTGAGACCGACATGAGCAGCAGCAACTTCTTGCCCATAAGACAAATGATCATGAAACAGATACATAAGTCTGAGTAATTAATTCCAGAGTCCAATTCTCCGAGTTCATTCGGCCATTATGTCTGCCTCTTCCTGGTATGAATTTGTCCCTATTACACCTCACAGTCGCCGGCTGGGGCGTCACCGAAGAGGGAGTCAGGGCAGAGACGCTGTTAAAGGTAAACGCTTGTTATACGATATTTTAGATATCTTTATAGAATATACTAGCAGTCCGGCCAAGCTTTGCTGTGGCTAAAGTTTTTGTTATATTACATAGTAGTAAACTATTCAAGGGAAACGGTAGGAGAACTTATGTGAAAGGTAGATAGCTTATGTGAAACGTTGGTACTTTTAACACAGCGCCATCTGTTAGAATTGTATCAAATAATAAACAAATATTTCACAAGTCAACAAAAAAAATATTTTTTTTTGAGTCTGTTATTTAGTGAATATTTTCTGATTGTATACATCGAAAAAGAAGCAGAAACTCTATTTATAATAAATAAAGTTTGCTTTTGTACCTTTACACAATGTATATACAATACAATGTAAATAGAGCTCTTTCATAAAAAATAAATTTCGTTGTAGTAACTACAAAAGCAAACTTTAATAGATAAAAATATTTTTTCTTTAATTAGTTAGGCATAAGTAATCAAAATCAGAGGTACAGAACGCAGACTCAAAATTCGTGTTGACCCGTGATTTGCAATCAAATAATATTGCGGGTATACATTGAGATGTAAGCTATCCTATCTTTTAAGTTGGATCAAACTACACACGGTGTGCAATTATGATTGATCGGTTCGGTAGTTTAGGTGTCCATAGCGGACAAACAACGTGACACGTAATTTATATATATTAAGACGTCGCAGCCAACTAGCCTAATTAACCGTTCAATTAATTGCCTAGCCTTTTAACTAAGATAACTGTACCTCCTATAGAACTGAAAGATTGGACTCTTGCGTATCAATGGGCAAAACTTGACAAAAATGTCAAATTCTTAGAACCTGATTCCGGAGTAAATACTTACATAGTAGAAAGCTCAACAGCAAGAAACATTCCATTTAATCAAGATTGGGTATCTTTTGATGGATATGTCACCGTAAAATTGTAAACACCGTTAGATTGTAATCTATCTCGCAAGATTGTAAACTGTCGAAAGATTGTGAACCTCAACGAACTGCTTACAATTTAACGTATTATTATTCGGTAGATCTATCGAAGTGAAACCGTCAAATTGTGAAACGGATCGCACCTCGCGCGCTGATTGGTTGAACGGAATATGTATTGGTTCATTTCATTTCCAACACTAACTTAGTTATCATTCAAACTTCTTTGGTCAATCACAGATTAATTTTACTTCCCAATAATTTCATATAACTATTACTAAAGCTGTGAGTTACTTTCACCACGACATCAATTTACATTCATCAAAACAATCAATTTACATTCGACAACAAACGAATTAACAAACAAATATGGTGGCGCGGGGCATATTCAACCAATCAGCGCGCGAGGTGCGCTTAAATTGTAAGCAGTGCGCTGAGGTTTACAATCTTTCGACAGTTTATAATCTCGCGAGTTAGATTATAATCTAACGGTGTTTACAATTTTACGGTGACAGATACAAAAAGAAAGCTTTCGCGTATTGGAGAGTTGACTTGCCCAACCAACAACAACTGCATGAACGGAAAATGCACCTGCCCCATTTCTTTTAAAGAACTATATTATGTGCAAGCATATCATCGGACTTGCGATCCGACTCAAGAACATGGCACCTCCAGAAGCCAAAAATGTGCCTATTGGGCAAAAAAGGAAGCGTGGACCCGCCTTAATAATCCAATAAAAAAGATACTATTTGTTTCCAATTTTATATTTTTTTGCTGATCTCATTATGTCTTACTTAATAAATAATAAGATTATTATAACCGATTAAATGCTGTTTTATTTATAAAAACTGCTGTAAGTAATATACAAATAGAAGCTATATTTAAAAAAAGAGTAAGTAGGTATAATGTGCATTAGTATTATTAGCTGTGTATTGGTAAAAAAGCTGTGCTTTAAGATAAATAGCCGTACGCCGCGAACATAAATTGTAGTTTATTTGGTAATATTTTGAGTTGAGTATTTTGCTGTGCAATCAGTCATTTTGATTTCAGTAATTTTGATATCGGATTTGTATTGCATACAAAAGTATTTTTTTTCGACTTGCGTTTAAATACACCCTTTCTATATACATAACAACAACTAATTTTAGTTCTAGTTTTTAATTAGCCTAGTATCATTCAATAATATAGAAAGACTGGCAAAATTAAATTATGAAATTTGTGCAGCTTAATTACTAATAATTAATTTACAAGGAAGTTCCACTTCTGACATGTGTACTTTGTACGCACGCACTTTTTGAAGTTATACTTCTTTAGGCGCGTTATGAAAAATTTATGAGAGTGAAATTTTACGATGCGCGCGCACCTGAGACACAACATTGTCAGTGTGATTATAGCCGGCGCGAGCGAAATGGGAATAAGACAATATACAAGTAAAAAGAAATAGAATATGCGTGACGTCAGCAGTTATGCCAAGAATTTTGAATGACCATAATGACATTTGTAGTACCTTTTAAACAAATAAAGGAGTTTTAATTATTTTTTCAAAGAAATTTAGCAATGCTTTTTCACAAAGACCTATTGTTACTTAGTTTAAAGGTTATGAAACATACCTAGTTATTAAATTGAATTAATAATATAATAAAATAATAAATAATAATGATAATTATTATTAAAAATAATTAATCATTGAATAATATACTAAATATTATTAAATTATTAACGTTAAATATTTATCATCAATTATTTAATGTTTAAATAAAATAAAGAAAGCCAAAGAAGTATAACGTCTTACGCGCGTACATAAGTACACGCACCCTTCTTTTTTTTATTAGTGTCTGCTGAATATGGTATAGAATTCAATAACAGGCTACCTTAGTCGATGTCCTTTGTCAATGAGTAACAGCAGTTATTCTACATTTCAGGTAGCAGTGACGGAAAAGAGAGCGTCTGATTGTCACAGATACGATACACGCGACAGGATATTCAATAGCACAACGATGATTTGTGCGCAGGGATCGAAACTTAAAAATCGCAACGACACTTACCAAGACACATGTCAGGTATAGTAGATATGTTAATACTTTAGCAAATTCAACTCCGCTTTTAAAATGACCATATGATGGAATAGACCAGTGCAGATAGCCTTTAAAAAAAATAAAAAGTGAAAAAAATAATAGTAGGATAAAACCTATTGGAAAGGGAGAGAAGAGAAGATTCATAGAGAAGTAGGGAAAGGGATGACGGGTCTGGGCGTTACTGCATAGGATTTTTTGAAGAGAAGATTTACTATGGTAATATATATCTATTTTTTTACCATAGGAAAGTAGAGATTTCAACGAACTGAAAGCACACCAACTTTTTGAAAAAAGCTGAAATTTTGACGTCACAATTTTCGATTGAAAATTAGGGTGTTTTTTTCGATATTAATTCAAAATAAGGTGAAAAATTAAATATTTTTAATCAAATAAATTACAGTATATTTGGGACATAATAAGGTAAGTTTTCACCAAATTTCGTTTAAAAAAATAAATTTTTGTAAAAGTTATTTAATTTTTCACATAAATTTTGAGGTTATGTGAAAAATGTGTGAAAACAAAAGTTGTAGATTTTTTTATGACCTACAACTTTGAGAAAAAACGATTTTTACCCTTAAAAATTATTTTTATATTTTTTTACTATATACTTTTACACAAGACTTCTTTAGATACACTGTAAATTTTTACTTTGATTACTTTTTCTACTATTATTATTACATTCTTCATTTCTTTTTGTTTTGGTCTCTGGCAGAATGACCAGCACTGTGGAAATCTGCTCCTCAGCATAATGCTGAGCCAGGGCCAATTACAACCACAGCACACACGCATTACACACATGAAATGTACATTATTCCTTTAAAAAAATAATATTTTTCTTATTATTTATTTGTATGTTCCTGTATGTGTGTGTTTCGTGATAAATGTTGTCTAAAAGGTGACTTATTGTTAGATTCATAAATGAATGTATGGCGTAATTTATCCGGAGACAATATTCGGTGAAGGTTTTGTAGTCTCATCTAAAAAACTTTATCAATCACATTTAGTTTTTGAAGTGAAACTTCTTTAGGGTATGAGGGTAAAATTTTTAAGAATGAAACGCAATAATAATAAGATTAGCGTCACGAAGATGTGCAGCGTTTTTGTCAAAGAAAAGGGAGAGAGCGATTGAGAAGTGAGAAGGGTGAATTACCTTATAGAAATTCTATTTTAAAATTAAAATTTCGTAAGGAGAATTTATGAAATATTAGTATTTTTTATTTTATGCAAAATAATTTATTGAAATCTCAAATGTCGAATTGTAAATTAAAATGCCATATGTTTATATTATACTTATTATTGAAGCGAAACTTCTTTATCGACGTATGGGAGAAATTTTGTAGCAAATCGTCACGTTTTTTGGTTACGTGCCATGTTGCTTTTTGAAGTCGAACTTCTTTTTCTGACGTAACGCTTACTTATAGTCTGTGTAGTTTCCGCTATTTAAAAATAACAACGATATCGCGTTTTGTAAGTCCGTCAGCGCCATCTAGTGGTGCATTATTTGAACTGATTTAAATCAGTTTCTTGGTAGTGTTTATTTAGGATAGCATTCACTAGTTTTATTTGATACTGATTCTTGTAATTATGTTATTATTAGTATATATTTATTTAAAATGACAATCCATACTAGTAACATGTGACCAAATTAAAATTCCACCAAAGAGGGTAGGTTCCCATCCTAGCTTGCTTTTCTTTTGTTATACATACGGCCAGTTTTTTCGCTTAATTTCATATTTTACCATTTTCGAAGAAGTAAATTAATACCAAATTAATTATCCTAAAAATCTGGTCTATTTTATTTTAAAAATAACAAAGTTGTATAAGAGAATAGCAGAGTGAATAAAAAAAATCAACAGTTTTAAAAAATATTTTTTGAAAATCTCTAAATATACTTATTGATTTATTACTTTTAAAATAATTAAATTAATAATACATTTTTCCGACGATTGCGACATTCTATAATATTCAATAACAAGGTTATATTGACATGTGCATGAATAATAAATATAATTAAATTATGATATTTATTATTTAAGTTAATATTTAATCCAGTGATATATCGTCAACGTCGAAGAAGTTTTACTTCAATCGCGCGTAAAGGTTACACGCACACACTTTTATTAAACTAAATTTATAATTTGTATTAACTTTCGACATTTTTAATATTTTAATGACAGATAAATTCATTAAATTCCTAACATATCTTCCTTTTCCCACTCTCTATGTCTCGGTAAAGTTTTTGATTTGTATAAATATGAACAAGACTTAAAAATTCGTTTGCCAAAGAAGACGCACTTTTTTCCTTACTCGGGTTGTATGTAAGAGATCGCCTGTTAGCGATAAGGCCGCCCGTTGCATTATAAATTTATGCATTATGTTATTTGTTTTTGTATAAATGTAACGAAGTGTTTAGGCCTACAACGCACTAGCGGCTGGCCGCGAATCGCGATGCGGCGTGCCGTTGCGGTAGGCCACACATCGCTTATTACATGAAACCGCACGATAACAACGCACTCATTTGCGGACAACCGTCAACCGCACCGGTTGAATCATGCGGCGCGCCGCGTCCCCTCCACGCACTCGGCGCGGTTAGCCGTAAATACCACGTCCTACCCGCCTCAGTCATCGCTTGTTCCTTGCGCTAGACACTACGCAGAGATTTTTTGACGATATTTTCTACGATTATATAAATAAATAACTGCCGCAACTTCTTCAACGTCCATCATGCGCAATATTTCAAGAAGCACTAACGAGTGACGATTGCGGCAGACCGCAATAGGACCGCAATAGGGACGGTTAGCCGGAATACGGCATGCCGCAGCGCATCGCGGCCAGCCGCTAGTGCGTTGTAGGCCTTAATAGATAACATAATGTTACAGGGAGACAGCGGAAGCCCAGTGACGGTGAGGTCCCGTGAGATAAGTTGCACCTACATCGCGATGGCCGTTGTGTCCCATGGCCCACAGTGCGGCTCGGGTGGACCCGGAGTGTATACAAGAGTGGGACCATACCTCGATTGGATCATTGATACTGTGTGGCCGGAACGTGCAAGTTTGACTTAATAAATGTTCAGAGTTCAAGTGTTTTTTTTTATAAATCCCACAATTCTTTTTGATCAAATCCAATCCAAAGTAATGTGCTTTAAGCAAAGGATCCGTAACCGAAGCTGACGACTCATTAGTCTAGTGGTTAGTACCCCTAACTACGAATCCATGGGTCCCGGGTTCGATCCCCGGCTGAGACGAACATCGATGTGATGAGCATTTGGTGTTGTGCTTAGGTCTTGGGTGTTTAAAGATGTATTTATATGTCTATCTATCTATAATATGTATGTATATCCGTTGCCTAGTACCCATAACACAAGCTTCACCAGCTTAGCATGGGACTAGGTCAATTGGTGTGAATTGTCTCTAAAAAAAAAAAACCCTGTTCGTGTATTCGAACCCGTCTGTGAACGAATTAAAAAAAACGTGTGGCACTCGGGGACTGCCGCGGTAAAGATATTGCATAGCATTTTTTATCAACTTATGCAATTATAATTATTTATTTAATATTTATATTAATTCAATCTACCACTCAACCAGGCTCAGACTAACCCGCCGTATAGTGTATATAATGTGCGTTTTCCAATTACAGAGCATAATGCGACTCAGTGCCGCACAATGCCGCATAATGCTGAAGCTTAATTGGAACGTGAATTAGTTTTCAAATGCATCAGCAGAGTGCGCTAAGTCAAGTGTTGAAAAAAAAATGTTCTGAATAGAGTTAGCCACCTCATTAATGTATAATTAATGTGGTTAACAATAATAATTGGTTGAAAACTATTTCCGCTTATTTTAATAATCAAATTATTTCATTAACATTTTTTTACTGAAGAGAAAACCTTTAAATAATATAAGGTTTTAACAAGCTAAATTAACAGTAAAATATATAGTTTCATGTAAGAAGTTTACATCATTTACGTTTTGAGTAATTTTTTTTAAATGATTTCTAAAAACATTATATTCTTTCTCAAAACCATTGCAATGTTTACAAGAGTATTATCCTGTAAAATAAATTTGTTTACAGATCCGAATTTTAAAATAAAATTTATTCATACTTTAAATGTGGAATATAAAAAAGTTACTATTTATACCTTCATCCATACTTATATTTATTTTTTTTAGCAGTTTGAAATAACTTTAATTATTTTCAAAATCTACGATTGATTGCGAGAAGCACGCGAGAGCATCACTTTTGAGAGTGCTCAATTGTGCGAAGCGTTGCTGTAGTTGGAACATTCAACGTTGAGCATTATGCCGCATAATGCGCTCTAGTGCTGTAATTGGAAAACGCACAATATAATATAGTCCGTCTCACTCTAACGCGTACCGGCTGCACCGCCCGCGCTTACGCTACTTCACCGATCTCGTCAGAGAGATGTGAGACGTAGTATGCGGTCTGGCCCCTTTCTAACGCGCATTGCCGCACCCACCGTCATCGTGTGTTAGGTTTATTTTCGTTACGAAATTTCTTGATTCGATCGCCGCGCTCAAAAAAAAATTCAATGTGCATTGAAAACGTTGTACATAATTGTATTTGCCTGATATTTGTATCACATGATGTTTTCAGTGAATGAAAAAGACGTTATAAAGCTAATTGCCGTACCAAAACTTTGTTGTGTATAATAGTATTACTTAAGTATTAGCTACGCTTGCGCTGTCGCACGTGTCTGTGTAGTTTATAGTAGAACACAAAAAAATTGAGCTCTCGTAGCAGACGCAATCTTAATATATAATATGAATGATGCGTAAAGTTGTTTGTCCGCTATGTACTCCCAAACTACTTAACCGATTTCAATCAAATAGCTATATATATATATATATATATAGCATAGTAGTTTAGTAGCAGTATAGGTATATATATATTATATACCTATACTACTACTACTATACACTACTATACGTGTGTCTGAACTGCTCTTAAACGGCTGGACCGATTTGAATGTTTTTTTTAAACGTTTGGGTGACGCCCTGGATGGTTTAGATTCACAAATCAGCCCAGCAGATGGCGCTGCAGTACCATCATACTTTGTTTAATATACTAATCGCTTGAAATATCATTCAGGACAACGTCTGTCGGATTCTAGTAGATTTAAAAAAGAGTTCTATCATTAAATAGCATGTAAAATTTTGGGTCTAGACATGGGACCTCCAAGGTTTCTATTTGATCTATTACATATCTAGGAATATCATTTAAAGCCTAGGCCAGAACTCTTCTCTTTCTCTAACAATAAAGAGGTTCTCTTCTTTATTTTTTTATATTAATCATTGTATTAGTTTCATTTCTATTTTATTTTAAAGGGTAGCGAAATCGAACAGGTTAAAACAATGATATAGACTCGGAAATATGTTTCCAAACATAATTCTTTAAAACTATTCTATTATCAATTTCCTGCATGAAAAAGGTTAAAGAAAATAAAACAATGGAATGTATTAACGAGTTTTCATTTACAACTTAAAGGTTTTATTTACAATATAACTCAACTTTTTTACAATTTTTCTCATCAGTGGCGATCTGGCTGAAACTATATTCCTAAAATAATTCAATTTGAACGAACGCGACACAATTCTACTAAGAAGAATAAGCGAAGAAGATAATAATTGCGTCGGCCAAGTTTTCCTGTCCTTCCGTGCCTACTAAATTAAAATAATAAAAAAGCAATCAGTGGTGCTACCTTTTTAGGTCTGGGCCTCAGATTTCTGTATCGGTTTCATAATCAATCAATCTTTTAGGCAATTAGGTGTTCAGCCTCCTGTGCCTGACACGCTTTCGACTTTTTAAGGCAAGCCGGCTTCCTCACGATGTTTTCCTTCACTTGGAACGTTAATTACGCACATAGAAAGTCTATTGATGTACAGCCTGCCCTGCGATTCTGTAACTCACTTTTCGAACTCACACAGCGGTTTTCATAAACAATAAACTACACGCTCCCACCTTTTCAGAATGCCAAATCATAAAATGTCTGCTTCACGACTGATTTGAGAGCGACCGCCGATGCGAAAACCGCTGAGTGAGTTCGAAAAGTGAGTTACAGAATCGCAGGGCTGGGATCGAACCTACGACCAGAGGGATGAGAGTCGCACGCTGGAGCCACTAGGCCAACACTGCTCTTATACTAAACAAAAACAGAATATTAAAAAATATTTGCCAATAAATTTATGAAATAATTCTTGGATTTGACTATTTTAAAGTTTATACATTTATTACCTATCATAATAGTCTACAATAATAGTACTCAGAGTCGATCATGATCTTAATGAATAGATTAAAATATAACGAATGTAAATTTCCATACGTATTTTAAATATTTATTTGCCAGGGATTAGCTTTTCCTCCCGCGATTACTATAGTATAAAGGGTCGACGGTACGGGATACGGGCTCTTAATGAGCGACTCTGAGTATCGACGTAAAACTCCATTTAATTACAGTACTAACTATTGAGCAGTGGACATAATACTAATAACACAGTCACGATTTAGAATATCATGGTTACAAGTTACATAGATTTCAAATGGAATTTGGTTGTTGACATATCGGATGGGGGAAGGGCGAGTGTACCTTTGCGATTTTTCTAACGCAGAAATCAGTGGTCTGCCTTTCTTCTGTCTGGCAATCGAAATAAGTATAAAGGTGCGCTTACATGGGCAACTAAAATTGCTCAATTCCAGTCAATACTCGTCAACTATGACGTCACGACTACATCAAGCAATTTACGGCAACGGCAACAAGCATCAATACTGCGCAATACAATATTGAGCGATATGGCGCAACTTCATCAACTAGGCAATACTGTCCTACACGAGCAATTCAGTATTCGCTCGACATTGTTCTTGCTGCGGCGGCTTGTAGCGCTTTTTTCATTATTAATCAAAAACAAAAAAGATAGAAAAGGAATAGGCGTATCTGGGTGCGATCGTTTTTGACCGAAATTTTCATTGTGTAAATAATTAGATGATATATTATTCAAAAACTTTACTAGAATGTCACGAACAGACTTTGAATTACTTTTGAATAGAGTAATTAGAAATTATTATTATTTAGACCTCTCGCTCTCCCCGCGGAAGCAAGACGACAAGCCGCAAAACAAACAAGTGCGAAAGAGATATATGAAAATTGCTAGAAATTTCCAAGTCCATTGGATATTCGTCAATTCGTATCTGCGACATTGAGCGATATGAAATATCTGGAGCAATTAGAAGCAATATCGCCGAAACAATTTATTGAAATTTCTCCATTAATTGCTCCAGATCGGTCCATTCGTGTCGCCGAGCAATTATTGCCCTCGTGTAAGCGCACCTTAAGGAATTAAGTATTATGACATGTTGTTTGTACAAAAAAATATAAACGATTTTTGAAAACAAATGGTGACTTTCACCAGTATAATACTCGAAACTAATCTAAGCGTACCACCAACCAGGCTCCAAAAGATAAACCACTCCTTATATGGAAATTGTATTCGTGTTTACAACAAACTCCCAAGCGAAATTAGAGAATTATCACTGAATAAATTCAAAGCCCTCGTTAAACGTAAATTAATCAATAAATCTTTTTATAAGTTTGACGATTATTTAAATGATTGATTTGCTCCAGTTCAAACAATTTGTAAAAAACTTGGTGATTAAAAAGAGTGGCGGAGAGTTTCTTGCCATTTCTTCTTGTCCGCTCTACGCCCTTGACTAGCGAACTGGTAGTAAATTTACAATTAATTTAACTTTTTTTCTGACTTTCATAAGTGTATTTGTTTACCCATCATGCCTCCTGCTGATAGAGGACAAATCTTTGTTTTTAATTTATTTTATTATTATGAATTACTTAAAATGTCACATGGGACATGGTGTAATGGTTGCAACTCCTTACAAAGATTTTGTAAAACAAAAAAATGGCGATTAAAAAGTGTGGCGGAGAGTTTATTGCCAGTTCTTCTCTTCCGTTCTACGCCCTTGATTTGAGGACTGGCACTAAATGTAAAATTAGAAGCATTAATATTATGTATTTCTTTACTGACAAGTCATAAGTGTACATTATGTTACCTATATGATTAAATGATTTTTTTACTTTTTTACTTTATATGAATAAAGTTATTGTGAGTTTGAATCTCGTAATACAAATACTCTATATTGAAGTCTCGATTGCTAGATCGTCAGGTTTAGTGTACATTGCAGCTGTATGGAGCCGCTTATTACAATGGTCCATCAAAACATTAGTATTAGGGTGGTACTTTAGGTAGTTGTATTTAAATAAAATCCCCCATCAGAATTCTTACTATTTAAGTATTCATCAGTTCAACGCAATGCTATGGGAAAACATGAATGCAGCCAGACATGACATTTATAACTAACGAAACACACACACAAAAAAATAAAAATGTGTGCGTGTACTAGGTGTACACACGTAAGAAGTGAAACTTCTTTATGACCTTATTTTTCGAAAAATGATCTACTATATGCAACTTTACAGAAATTGGTTAAATAAAGTTTAACTAAAGGCTTTTATTATCAAAGACATGAATACAAATACAATTATTTCATTTTAACTTATTACTGTACTACTATGTAGTACTAAGATTATTACATAATTTCATTAATTGTAATAGAATTATTAGTATTACTATCATTGTTATCGTTATTATATATTTTTGTTACTAATGGCTTCGAATCTCTTCGGATCAACCGTGGTAAGGACAAGAAAAAGATGGCGCGTAACCGAAAAATGTGACAAATGTGTGTAATTTTTTTCCAACGCCGATAAAGAAGTTTGACTTCAAAAAGCAACATGGCGCGTAACCTGCTACAAAATTTCTCCCATACGTCGATAAAGAAGTTTCATTTCAAAAGATGGCGCGTAACGGAAATATGTGACGCGTAACGAAAAAATGTTACACCAAATTTTTTTCCATCCCCGATAAAGAAGTTTCACTTCAATAATAATCAAAAACAAGAAATAAATATAATATTTTTTTAAAGAGTAGTACATTTTAAGTGTGTAATGTGTGTGTTGTGGTAGTAACTGGCCCTGGGTGAGCATAATGCTGAGTAATGCCATCACAAAACATAACTTGTAAAAACCAAGTATCACAACACTTCTTTCGTTAAAAGTTGTGAGAACCAATACAATGAATATGTAATACCGAGTCGAATAATGTATTGCTCAAAGAGACCTTCTGTTTAAGTTATGACGTAATTAGCTGACCTCTCATATCGATATTACAAATCTTTTAAATATTGACTTGGCAATCGCACGGGAACACAATGTACTTATAAAAAGTTATATTAAGTTATAAAGAGAAAAGGATAATACGCAATACCATAGTTCACTAAAGGGAGATTTGCTAAGTAAATATTTTCAGGCGTTATAAATATCATCTCAAAAATTGTAGACATACATTTGGCAATAAGAAACTTGGGGCCGTTCAAGTATTACGTAGCACTATAAGGGCGAGGGGGAGGGGGGTTCTTTGATCTTCTTATTTGGTGATTACGTGAACAGTAATTATTTAATTTTTACACATATTACCCACACATCGTCTATGCTTGAAAACGAAATGCATTTTCGAGGATTCCTACTAAAAATTAATACGTTTACGTTTAGAGCTTTGCTTACTTTTGCTGACAAGGGGGCAGTGCAGTGCTGCTTATGTAATACTCAACGGCCCCCTTCCTATGTGTACGATTCCTGGGTCATCAGGGGTTCGAAATAATAGAATAAATTGAACTTACTCTATATTTATCACTCGCGTTATACAATAGACTATGAGCGAAATAATAACTATTATGTTAATTGCTAATAAGTGCAATCTAACAAACAGAGAGAGTGCCTACGTCTGGCTATGCTCCGGGGTGAAACTCCTATGACTTAGTTAATTACGAATGACTGCATAGTAACAGTCGAAGAGAGTGCCTGCGTCGGGCTATACTCTCGGGGCGTGACTCCGACGATTGTAGGAAATCGTCATGCTTATAAATGATCAAACTGTACAGCCAGAGCACGTACTTACATAATAAAAACATCACGCTCGTGGATGATTGGAATGTACGAGCCCTGGCACGTACTTATAAAAACATCAAGGTTGTAGATGATCGGAATGTACGAGCCCTGGCACGTACTTACATAGGGAATAATTAAGCTTATAAAATAAGGAAGCCTGAGCGAGTAAAATGTACAGCCTTGGCTCGTACATACTCCCCCAGGCAAAAGAGCAAAATGTACAGCCTTGGCTCGTACATACTCCCCCAGGCAAAAGTGCAAGATGAATATGTAGTGCTTTACAAGATGATTTCATTATATGCTTAACAGTCTCTAGGTTTATGCTAACACTTTTAATCACAGCACTATCACTAACACTAGGACCCGCAGCTCATGGGCCCTTGCACTTCCTAACCGGTGTCCGGTCCCGGGTGGCTTCTCCTGAGGCCACTGCGAGACCGGCTGCTGATTCTGCCGCTGCTACACCTACTGCTCCGTGACGTCTCCTGATCTTTATATGATTATAATATCCTATCCACTACCTTTCTTGAGCACATTCTGAGAACTATCATGAGCATACAAAATGTATTACAGTTTTGGTGAATGCAACCATGACTTAGGTTAAATATAATTGTTATTAAGTGCAACCGTAATTTGATATCTGCATAATATTATTCATTGTAGTTGACGTCTTTCACAGTAGGTCATTCCACTTGCTAACATATGATATTTTGCTGAACTGGCATTCCATTCATTGTTTATGATATCGTTTTTCGTTTCAATTATCGTTTTTCACTTTATAAAATGATTTGTTAATTGATGTATGTATAATTTAATATAAAGTTTCGACAATGTATGTTATACATAAATGGAACTGAACATACGAAACATAGTCTCTGGTTTGTATGCTTAAAGGAATTTTAAGTATTATTTTATATATGGTGCTTTTCTTTCTCTTCCTCTGATTACTCATATTTGACTCATAGGAATGCATATCCGAATAAGTTTGCTGTATGTTACTTTTATGAAATCTTGAATCGGTGAGCCTGCTATATTGCGGAACGATAACGTTTCGCAATCTTCCCCTTTTACGAAAGATATTACCTTTCTTTCTGAACTTTCTTTTTGACCTTCCTGTAAATTCCTTTCTTATCTTAACACCATTTTTTCTTCTTCGAAATTCCTGCTTTTTCACGAAAGCTTTTTGCTTATATTTCTTGCCTTTCTTGATAGGCAAACCATTTAATTTGCGTGTAACCTTTTTTGATCCATGCGAAAATTTGCCATAACTCTTTCTAGTTATTATGCTATTGTTTCTTACAACTATGTCGGACCCTTGTGTTAAGTTGCGTTGCAAATAGGGTTCCGTATACAATTGAATGGGCGCTTCTAACAATGGCTTAGACAACACTAAGCTGCTATTTAAGTTTTTATTCTTCTTATAAGAAATGGATGAAGACAAGATTTCTTTATCTTCTGTTTTTTGCTTGTCTTGTAGGCATTTCATGCTTTTGATACCCACGTTAACACGATGTGATTTATCTTCTCCGCTCACTTCACAACCAAGTTGCGTTTGATGATCTGTACTATGGTGTAGGGTCTCTCCTACCCCGGAGATGAAGCTGTGATGCTCCATGCTGTCTGAATTTAACATTTCTTCTATGCTTTTTAGTAGTTTGGATAAATCTCCTCCTTGATCATCTGCACATATACTGTGATTATCCATAGGTAATTTACTAACAGTTTGCTTCACAGTACACACATCGGAATGAAACTTATTATTATTATGAATTGAAGAACCAGGCAGTGTAACTTGACCTGAACTTTGGTGCAGGGTCTCTCCCACCCCGGAGATGATGCTTTGTTGCTCCTTGCTGTAGTCAGTTAACGACTGTGCTACGCTTTCTGCCAACTTGGATAATTCTCCGCCTTGATAAGTATCTGCATGTATACTGTGATTAACCCTAACACCTATCGGAGTCCAGTACCGGGTGGGCTCTTTGGAGTCCACTCCGAGACTGGCTGCCACTGCTTCCGCCAATGCCGCTATCGATGTTTCCTGCTCTACATCAGTGGTTTTCTGTATTGGCATCATTGCTATGCCTGATGGTATCTGCTGATTGTTACCACTTTCTGCTAAACCTTCCACCATTGCCGAAGACGAAGAGATTTTCTTGTCCGATTTATATTGAAATGATTGCTCTGCTTGCGTAGAATTACAATTTAAATTTGCATTTCCTTGACCTTGTGTATCGAAATGCGTTGACAGCGAATTTTTGCTGATGCTAAAATTTGATGAAGGTCGTTGTTGTTTTGCAATTGAATCTTTCCAGGTTTGATTATTACCTGTTTCCAAGGCATATAAGAAATTTTCTGAATTATATGAATAAAGTACTGGTGAATCCATATGCGTTTCTAAAGAATGTAATTTGAGATATATCTTTCTCTTTTGGCGCCTACATATAGCTTGCTTCTCGTAATATATATTTTCATACTCCGAGTAGGATCCGCCATGATCAACAAGTATGTCGATATGGGTTTTAAAAATTAAATCCCAATGCCACTTTATTTCGTCTAGCGCTCCTTCAAGTTCATCTTTGTCGGATTCGGAGTATACATTTGATAGTTCAAAAATCTTATCAAGCGACCTAAATAAATATGCTTGTTTGCGAAGCAACTCTTCGGTTTTTTTTGAATGCCTGATGGTTTTCAGACCGTCGGTAAACGAAGCTTGGAATAAATTCTCCATTATGCTTAATATAATAATTAACTAAACGCTTTGTAAATATTGCATTATAAATTCTTAAATGCTTATACGTGATAAAATGCTCAATGAATGCTTCAGATCATTCTCAGTAAAATTATGCTCACAAATGAGATAATTCTCAGAAATATAGTGCTCAAAACAAATGGAAAGGACTTACTGTAGATGCCTCCGTATGCTGAAGATTGACGTCCGTTGACTTCTTCTAGGTTGAAAGGACGCTGATATACTTTATGACCGCTGTGGGTCCTTAAAAATGCTGGGAGCGGACTTACTGTCGCTTGCCTCCCTATTTGACCGCTATGGGTCCTTGAAAATATTGGGAGCGGACTCACCGTCGCTTGCCTCCCTATTTGACCGCTATGGGTCCTTGAAAATATTGGGAGCGCACTCACTGTCGCTTGCCTCCCTATCTGACCGCTGTGGGTCCTTGAGAATGCTGGGAGCGGACTCACTGTCGCTTGCCTCCCTATTTGACCGCTATGGGTCCTTGAAAATTTGGGAGCGGACTCACTGTCGCTTGCCTCCCTATCTGACCGCTATGGGTCCTTGAAAATATTGGGAGCGGACTCACTGTCGCTTGCCTCCCTATCTGACCGCTGTGGGTCCTTGAGAATGCTGGGAGCGGACTCACTGTCGCTTGCCTCCCTATTTGACCGCTATGGGTCCTTGAAAATATTGGGAGCGGACTCACTGTCGCTTGCCTCCCTATCTGACCGCTATGGGTCCTTGAAAATATTGGGAGCGGACTCACTGTCGCTTGCCTCCCTATCTGACCGCTGTGGGTCCTTGAGAATGCTGGGAGCGGACTCACTGTCGCTTGCCTCCCTATTTGACCGCTATGGGTCCTTGAAAATATTGGGAGCGGACTCACTGTCGCTTGCCTCCCTATCTGACCGCTATGGGTCCTTGAAAATATTGGGAGCGGACTCACTGTCGCTTGCCTCCCTATCTGACCGCTGTGGGTCCTTGAGAATGCTGGGAGCGGACTCACTGTCGCTTGCCTCCCTATTTGACCGCTATGGGTCCTTGAAAATATTGGGAGCGGACTCACTGTCGCTTGCCTCCCTATTTGACCGCTATGGGTCCTCCTTCTCCTTGCTCTCCTCTTTTCTATTGATGCGGATGATAATTTCTTACTTGCTTGACGACCCAACAAACCAGCAGTGGGATGTTTTTCCACAGCGCCGATCTTCAGGATGACGGAGAAAAACGCGAACGCGATCAACTGTACGCGAAAGACCCGCTATTCCCGGATAGCTCAAAGGACCAAAATGTACGGTTCCTGGGTCATCAGGGGTTCGAAATAATAGAATAAATTGAACTTACTCTATATTTATCACTCGCGTTATACAATAGACTATGAGCGAAATAATAACTATTATGTTAATTGCTAATAAGTGCAATCTAACAAACAGAGAGAGTGCCTACGTCTGGCTATGCTCCGGGGTGAAACTCCTATGACTTAGTTAATTACGAATGACTGCATAGTAACAGTCGAAGAGAGTGCCTGCGTCGGGCTATACTCTCGGGGCGTGACTCCGACGATTGTAGGAAATCGTCATGCTTATAAATGATCAAACTGTACAGCCAGAGCACGTACTTACATAATAAAAACATCACGCTCGTGGATGATTGGAATGTACGAGCCCTGGCACGTACTTATAAAAACATCAAGGTTGTAGATGATCGGAATGTACGAGCCCTGGCACGTACTTACATAGGGAATAATAAGGGAATAATAAGGACTACTTCTGGTTAACAAAGTTATCAATTCGACGGATGCTAAGGATGGACGAGACGAAAGGAGAAAAAAGAAAAGACTTAGGATACGTTTATTTACAAGAGCTCCAGCACTTTGATGGTGCCCTGCGAGTTGGCGGCCAGCAGCACGGGCCTGTCCACGGAGCGTCTCCAGCAGACGGCCGAGACGAACTCGCTGGGCTCCTCGTCTCGGCGCTCCTTCTCGAGGAACCCCCTCACCGCCTCGAACCTGTACGCCAGCAGGGGCTTGGAGACCCCGTTGTAGTACACGTACAGCGCGTTGTTCTCGGAGCCGCACGCGATGTACTTGCCGTCCGTCGCCAGCCCCACGAAGTTCTTCTCGTTGGCGTGGCCCGTGAAGGACCTGACGCAGCGCGGCGAGTCCACGCGCCACAGCTTCAGCATCGAGTCGGTCGAGGCGGAGACCAGCGTCTTCGAGTCCAGGAACTGCACGTAGGAGACGGCCTTGCGGTGGTCGCGCAGCACGGCGAGGGGGGAGCGGGGGGCGCGCAGGTCGTAGTAGTGCACGCAGTGGTCGGCCGAGCCCACGGCCAGGTGGCACGACGAGTTGGGGTTGAAGCGCACGCAGCACACGTTGAACTTGGCCTCGAGGGTGGCCACGGAGCGCTCGGCGTTCAGCGACCAGAGCTTCACGCGGGCGTCGTCGGAGCCCGAGGCGAGCAGGCGCACGTCGGCGCGGTTGAAGTGCACGGACCAGCAGCGCTTGTCGTGCTCCTGCAGCGCCCGCGTGCGGAGCCCCGTGGCGGCGTCCCACACGGCCACGGTGCCCTCGTAGTCGGAGGAGGCCAGCACGTTCTTGTGGTACGCGTTCCACGACACGCACGAGATCTTGTGCGAGCACTGCATCTCGGCGCACGGGTAGTGCACGTCCACCGCGTCGCGCACCACGGACTCGAACTCGAACACCTGCGGCGCGAGAGAGCCTCGTCAGACCCTTCCTCTTCCCCCGTCCTCCCCTCTCCCTCCCCTCCAGAACCACTCACCTTTATCCGTTTCGTGACTCCGGCGATCGCGAAGAACTCGTCGTCCTTGTCGAACTCGATCGTCGACACGATGGTGGAGTAGTTGATGGCGTCCGAGCAGTAGGACAGGGTCGCCAACGGCCTAAGGGCTCTGTAGCGGGTGAACGCGGCCAGGTCCTCGCGGAACGCGTCCAGACCCCCGTACACTTCCGTCCCCACCGCCACGGGGGTCGCGGGTTGGACGGGCGGCTCCCCGTCCGGGGCTCTCTGGTCCCCGCCCGGAAACGCGGCGTTCATCGACGCGTCTCCGCTCCCGCATTGGGCGACGGCGTGGACCGCCGGCGGGTCCCCGTCCGGGGCCGTTTGGTCCATAGCTGAAAATAATACATAATATAGTTTATTGAAGAGGCAGAGCGTAGACAAAAGAATGTCCAACAATTAAATATGTTTCACGTGGGGAAGGAATGTTACCTGCTGCGCTGGAGACCCTCGTCTCGGGCATCTGCTGGGGCACGTGGTCGGCCTCCGAGGCCCCGCCGGTGGTCGAGGGCACCACGGGCCCCGGGGTCACGGGCGCCGTGGGCCCCTCCGACCCGGACCCCGGGAAGTATAGCTCGTCGGCTCGGTGGGCGAAGTAGCACTGCAAATCGTTTGCAAATTAGAATATTTAAACAAAATACATTTTCAAATTGATTTTGTTAAAAGAACAAAGAAGTTGACAAATAATGTTCTTCTCTCTGCCAATAATTTTTGAAGTGAAACTCCTTTATGCGCATGAGGGTAATTGTTTACGGAACGTCACGAAGATGTGCAGCGTTTTTGTCAAGAAAAGGGAGAGAGCGATTGAGACCGATTGAGGCACTTGAAGGAGGTAGGTAGAGCTTGTAAAGCAAGCTGTTGTGACCTTGTCGAACGCCTTCGCTATATCGAAGAAGAGAATTGTGGCTCTCGTTTTCAAGGAGCTATTCATCCCGGAAAGGTGCACGAAGGCTGAGCTTGACCCAAATCTGCCTGAGGCTTGAAGCGACTTCTTCTCAAGAAGAGAGGGCGGCCGCGTTTATGTGCGATAAGCAAAAGTCGCTGCTTGGGCGATCTTTAGTGAGGTAAAGTCCCTTTTTGGTAGAGGCTGGAAAGGATGGAAGGGCCCTTTAGCGGGAGGACCGGCTTCTTCTTCCAAGTGGTGAACGGAGCTGGTACGGGAGGAGGGTATTACACGCGGCGGACGCGAAGAAGAACTGACCAATCGAAATCTCTCTTCCAGCGCTAATTTGGTAAAAATCCCAAAATACCTTTCGATATATTTCACATTTTGAATATTTATTTGAATTCTCATTCAGTCACTTTTAACATCTTACAAATAAAATTAAATAATTTTAGTCATGGACAGTCATCCCTCCTATAACACTATATATTAGTACCGCGTTAAAGGAAACGCGTTGTAGGAATATTATTGCTTAGCGCGCTTTTATGACCCTACAATAATCTATATACAAACGATTCACTTTTAACTTTTAATGGGGATTTAAATCGAATATTAAGAAAAAACTATGTAAACGGAATAATTAAAAAATCATAAATGTCACAGTGTAGAAATATAAGGCGCAATCCCCGCGTTATACGAGGGACTGGAATCACGTAATATGAAAATGCGTTATAATGGAGTTTACTGTAAGCTCAATAAATATTCTAGAAATCACAGAAGAGAAGAAGAACGAACCTGTACGAAGTCATCGAAATGCGCGGCCAGCCTCCTCCAGCGCTGCGCGAGTGCATCCGTCCCGGCCCAGCCTCCGCCGCAGACCGACCCGAAACTCTCCTCTTCCTCTTGCGCGTAAGGGGCTTCTGGAAGTTTCCCCTTTCTTTAGTCATCTAGTTGCTACTAACCTAACTCTATTTTTCAGTCCACTACCTTCACTAGAACTTTGATACAAAACAGTGAATTTTTATTTTATCAGAATTTAATAAAGAAGCTAACTTTTACGTGTTTTGTATGATACAGGAAGCCTGCTGCCGTGGACACCTGGAACGCCGGGTGTGTTGCTGGCCTTTGACTACTACTGGCAGCTGGTTCCACAAGAGTGGAACGCTTTTGCATGACCACTTTATTCCTGCGGTCGTGTTGTAGAATAGAAGATAGAAAGAAGAACAGATAATAGATCTAATAGGAAGAGTAATTAAACTCACGCTGTGTGTCTGCCTCGCTGATTTCCCGTTTCAATCGACCCTCTCGCAGCCATTCAGCCAAGGAATGTTCGGTGGGCGAAGGGATACGGGCCTCCGCCCCCGCCTTCAGCTCTCGAAGGACTGTGCCCACGTGGTCCAAGTCCTGCGAAACCCAATTCAGTGCGTTCTTTACCAGAACAAATTGCTCTAAATGTTCACGAGGAACAGAGAGTTGCAGCTCCTTACAAACATTTTCATATTTTTATCGAAATTCATCCTCCTTAACGGGGCAAAGTAGCCTGCTTTTCACTAGGGATGATCGATATTAGAAAAAACATCGATATTGACATCGATGTTCGATATTTCTAATAGCAAAATCGATGTTTCGATATTTTTCTAATAGCAAAATCGATGTTTCGATATTTTTCTTATAGCAACATCAATGTTAAGATATTTTTCATATAGCAACATCGATGATCATCGAACATCCCTACTACTAATGTGTAAAACATTACTCCTGGAGATCAGACAAGCTAAGTCTTTAAATTAATTTAAGAATCCTTTATATATTAATTATGACTACACACTTAGTTTAATATTTTTAATAAAACAACTAGTGGTACAACGTGTACCATCGTGAACGTGGTACAAGTGGCACAGTGCAGAGGAATGGCGGGATTTGGAGGCCTTTGCCAAGAAAGGGCACACAGATTCCTTTAATAAAAGAGCGTACCAATTCTTAAAAGGCCGGCAACGCACTCTGGAGAGCTCTGGAATTGAGAGTGTCCATAGGCGGCGGTATCACTTAACATCAGATGAGCCTGTCCATAAAAAAAAGATACCAGAAAGAAGATTGAAATAGAAACGTGTTTAAATTTAAAAGTATCTTAATTAATGGCTGTTATTATTATTATTCCTTTTTTTTAGATTTTAGTTAGTATGTCTAGTGTTAAAAATAACTCTGTTTTTAAGCTATTGCATAGATTTTGTCGCGGGCATAGAGCGCGGTGACCGAATCAAGAAATTTCGTAACGAAAATGAAAACTAATTCATTTTTAATCCACTTCTTATACTATACCCTCAGTTGGTGTTTCTTTTTTGAAGTTATACTTCTTTAGGCGCGTTATGAAAAATTGATGAGAGTGAAATTTTACGATGCGCGCGCACCTGAGACACAACATTATCAGTGTGATTATAGCCGGCGCGAGCGAAATGGGAATAAGACAATCTACAAGTAAAAAGAAATAGAATATGCGTGAAGTTCGAACATCGCAAATTTTGAATGACCATAATGACATTTACCTTTTAAACAAATATTAAGGGGTTTAAATTATTTTTTCAAACAAATTTAGCAATGCTTTTTCACAAAGACCTATTGTTACTTAGTTAAAAGGTTATGAAACATACCAAGTTATTAAATTGAATGAATAATATAATAAAATAATAAATAATAATAATAATTGTTATTAATATTAATTAATAATTGAATAATATACTAAATATTAAATATTATCAAATTGTTTACGTTAAATATTAATTATATTTAATAAAAATAAAGAAAGCCAAAGAAGTATAACTTCTTAAGCGCGTACATAAGTACACGCAACCTTTTTTTTAATTCCATACTAACCCTGCCTGGAAGAAATTGCTAGTATAAAATTAAAAAAATTGCCTAATGTCTTACGTAAGCTGTTTTTATTTGTATGTTTGTGAGTAAATAATTCGATTTTATATAAATAGACATAGACATAACATTTATTACTAAAAAAACACACACACATGAACACACATAATAACAATAATCAAAGAAAATAATATATAATGAGAGATATAAAAAAAACCCTTTTCCCTTTCGGTTCGTTTCAAGTGTGTAATGCGAGTGTGCTGTGATGTGGTTGTAATTGGCCCTGGCTCTGCTGAGGAGCAGACTCCACACATACCTTCCGCACAAGCGTCGCCTCTCTCGACAACTGCTCCAACTGGTGTGAGCGATGCCTCAAAAGCTGAGACAAAAACTCATACAAAAGTCTGTGGTGAGCCGCAGCCGACTCCGCTTCTAGGAGTCTTTTTCTTCTCGTCAACACATCCAGCATGCCATCGACATCTGATAGACCTGGTAATTAAACAATATTGATGAGAGATTCTTTGAAATGAAATTTAAGGGGAAAACCTTTGAACCCCCCATCATTAAGAATTTCAATACTGGTTGTTCAATAAACAGCTGAAGGTGTATAATTAAAGCTAAAGTCTTAATTGTAGTCTTAAAAGGAAAACTAAATTAAATTCGTTCTGGGCTCGCACTTTAGGGAGCGTTCAAGTATTACGTCACGCAATTTTTGGAGATTATTGACCCTCCCCCCCCCCCCCCATGTAACGTGCCGTAACGTTTTTCTGTACCCAAGTATAGTAAAACGTTTCGTGACCACTTAGTGACTCTTCATACCTAAAAGTTACCATTACGTGGTGTAAAGTACTGCAAAGTGGAAAACAATATTAACAATAACGCGTAATTCCATCCCCGCCCCGCCTCGTAACGTTTTACGAAAGGAAAAAAATTCGTTACGTAATACTTGAACGCTCTCTTACCCACATGACTTCTACTGTTCAGATTTCATTTATTTATTAAAGTCTACACACACATACATAGTACTAAATCTACGGCATATTTTACAAAATCTTCAATCTAAAATGTATGACAATTGAAGTAAACAGTAAGTTCACTTGACATTATCATTATCTATCTAATATTAGTTTCCTGGAAAACAAAAGCTGCCGAAATTTGTCTATACTCTGATTTTTCATTCCGTAGAATTCTGACATTTCATAAGTGTTGCTACTAAAAAGTTCTCCACCGAAAATGAGACAAATTTGACCCATTTTAAGGCAATAAAAAATAAAATGCGACGTATTTTTTATGTTTTACCTACAAAAAGGTTAATCTAAATATTTACTCAAGTGACCTAATACAAAAATAACAAATATTTTAACTTTACTTGCGCGTTTTTTACTGTTTGTGATAAAAAGGACGTAATTATCACTCGCCGTAGTGGTTTACACTTTTAACGTGCAGCACCGCACTTAATAAAATGGATATATTAACTAACAATAAAATGTATTCATAGACTCAGATGTTCCAGCTCGTATTGAAATTAAAAAAAAATGATAGCCGTCACAATTCTACGGAATTAAAAATGAGAGTATAATCAGAAACACTCAGTGTATATAATTTACCTAAGTGCCTTGCTTCAGCTGCGACAAGTGCTCGAAGCCTCTCCGCATCTCCCGGTGAAGGAATAGAGGGCGCTACAGTCGTCGGTTTAGTGCGCAAGCGCCGACGGGCAACCAGTTCATTGAGCAAAAAGTTTGGGAAATAGTGATCTCGACCCGTCAGCTGGGCTCCACATTTTGGACATCTGAAAATGTCAAAATGAAAAATTCAGTCTCTGGCAGTGCTGTGATCTGCTGCTCCAAGCATAATGCTGATCCAGGGCCAGTTACTACCACAGCATGCACATATTACATACTTAAAATGTAGATTATTCCTTTTTTTTTCTTTCCATATTAATATATTATTATTTTGTGTGTTTTGTTAGTAATAAATGTTATGTTAAATTGATTTTGATAGTGGATACATTTTCAAATGTACTCTCATTCCTATTATACTGCGATAGCATGCATATCCATTTGGAATATTATGAGATAAGCTGTAGTATCAACAGCTCTCATTCAATGTTCCTTTTTAAGTTAGGCGTACCAGACTTAGGTACACACATAAACATAGTTCATTCTATTAAACTAGGCATTAGAAGGTTGAAAAAACGATTCTAATTTTTATTATAATCTTTGTTAGTGTGAGAAAATTTATTTTTGTTGTTTTTTCCACATCCATCCATTACTCAACGCTTACAATTAAAGAGATATCTCAGAGTGCAAGTCTCCAATTACCCACATAGTGAAAGTGTGTAGCTTGCACCTTGCTTACAGCAACATTAAATGTCACATTGCCTAAAGGTCAGTAGTCACATACGGTATTACTCGATAGTTTTACTCGAAGTCGAGTAAAAATCAACGTGCGGACCGCAAAACACACAGCTCGAAGGCTCGCGCCGAGCCGGCTCGATGGAATTAAATGAAAGTAATTTCCTTCGAACCTACTCGAAGCGAGCCGTCAATTTTGACTCGAACGTGTGTACGTGACTGCGAGTGGAGCGAGGCGTGCGTCAGTCTGATATTGTTTATCATGATTGAAACACGTGTTTTTAAGAGAAATGGATTTACGAGTAAATTCCTAAAGCGCTATAGAAGACTTTATTAACACATATAGACAGTGTGAGTGTTTATGGAATGTCAAGTCCAAACTCCCACAAAAATAAGAGAAATGAATGTTATGATAAATTACTAGCTGTGCTTAACGTTTTTTCTTTTCATTTTCTTATAAAGCACTGTGAGACTTGCTAAATTCAGCCACCGTCTCCTTTGTTGCACAGACATCCTTTGGCTCGAACGGTTCGGTGAATACTGAACGGCCCGCCTCACTCGATTGATCAATGCTCAATATGTGGACGAAATCCCATGCCATAGGTTTTACTTGACAGTTTAGCTCGATCGAATAATACCGTATGTGAGTACTGACCTTTAGAAACTGAATTTGTGACAGTTGCATTGTCTGTATTTAATTTTTTTATATTATAATTAGATGAGTCACATTATTATAGATAAACATTAAGTAAATACTTATAATAATAAAATAATATACATTGAAATAAATATCTAAACTTAACATAAACTAAAATATATCATTAAAAGGAGTCCCTTTAGGCAAGGTTCCGAAGATATTGGCAGCGTTCCCCCTTTGAATTGCTAGACTAATTCTTTGTCCGAGGTAGCTGCCAGATCTTCGAAATAAATAGATAGATAATAAATTAAAAATACCAGCAGTTAGGTTGTATCAACCATTTAGCTATACGTCACTAGAGATCTTAAACCTAAGGCCCTTGAATTTTAAGTATACATTGAGACTGAAGTTGGCTAATGTCATTTAGAGCATTCTAAATCTTTTGTTTACGCAGATGGTCAGCAAATCTGTACCTTTTGTTAATAGTTATTGGCTATGTACATGTAGGTAGATAGCTTTCTGAGTTAAATTGATAGTTACGAAGTGATATTCTGAGTAGCAACTCACATGTGTCTATATTTTTTCTTTGCCTGTAATAATATCCAGATGTAACAACTACATTAGAGTGTGGTCCCTTCATCATTATTATACATGAAATAAAGTGGTATACACTAACAAATCATGATTTTGTCTCGAAGGACCCTTGATTTTATGGTGATATTTGGGCTATTATGTGGATTCATTTGTATCAGAATAACCTACCTCCTGTGCAATTCCACTGACTTTGCAATACAGGCATAACAAAAAGAGTGTCCACAGCGTGTGACATATGCTTCATCAATGAGTTCAAAGCATACTGGGCACAAGAGATCACAATCCTTGTCTTCTAACGACCCACCGAGGCCACCAAGAGCGGACACTGATGTACTGGCACCGGAATTGCTAGCACCTCCAGCTGCAGTACCTGACATTTTCCTGAAAATTAATTATTACTTTTATAAAGATTGGCTAAATACACAAAAAACTGATTCTAAACGATAACAAGCCACATTTAATGGCTGTATAATCTGAAGAAAATTAATTCCTGTGCCCATCCCTGTAATCAATTACATGGCTGAGTAGATAATTTCTAAATAGACTGAAAACACTTCTATTTTTAGATTTGTAATTATAGAACTGTATTTTAAAAATGGGTAGAAAGCAGGAGTTTACTTTTGCTATCAATTAGTAAGTACATTTGAGTCAAATTTATTATTATCAAACTGGATAACTGGTGTTGTAAAATGTACTTATTTAGATTTTAAGGGAATCGTTTTTAATCTAATGGGGTTTTGTTAATATATACGTACTTACAATTTGGTATGAAAGTCAGTGTCGATTCATTTTTGCAATAAAAGCAGAATAAAGTTACTTTAGAACAAAAAACCCTAAGTTTAAACTAAACATGAATGAGTGGAACAAGCCACCGCCCTTCTTTACTTAAGCTAAGACAGCGTGTAGAATAAAACTGCACAGTCGCGTAAAATGTAAACAACACTGTAGTCTTAAGTTCTCTCACAAAAACTCATTGCTGAATTATTTATCGCTTCATTTTTGAAGCCAAAGTACGAAATCCCATTTCATTGCCTCTGCGATTTAGTTTTCAGAAAATTGGCAATTGACATATGTTTGATAAATTGACATGACGTTTCAATGACATCAATTCATGTAGCAAGAATTGTGTTATCTTTTATAAATAACTGGTTATACAACGTCAATTTGCAATTAATACTCAATGTTATACAAAAATTAATAATTGTACTATTCAAGAAAAATTCTAAATAGCTTTATTGTAAAGTTTTACTTAACACAATGACGATAAAAGAAGACTTGTGCCGCCACCTATGCTACATTTGTTGAACCACGTGTGAAAATGCTATGTAGGCGATTTCAGAACAGTTTGACCGTGAGCAAACGCCATTTTGGTATACTGTGGTTACATTATCTTTCGTCAACAATGTAAATGTTCTTAGTGAAATGTTTGCTAGTTTTTGCAAGTGATGCTAATACAAATGAACTATTGTGGGTAATTGAGACGAATCTAGGATTATGGAGGAGTCCAACGAGGACCTCAATGTCGTTCCCGGTGAGTCTAGTGCTTCAAAATTAAGCTTGAAAATATGTGTGACATAGAGCAAGGTTGAGTAAAGATGTCTTGCCCGGTTTCAGAACTCTACTTTCTGATAGCGAAATTTCTCTCCGGGGGCCCGCTTAAAGAGACCGCAAAGGTAAAAACGATAGATTATTTATTTAATTTTGATAATATTTAGTTATTTACAGTAACATTTGTCTCGTTTTTTTACAGACTTTGTTAAAAGAGTTGCAGAGTGTCGAGGTAAGTTTAAGCTTCTCGTAGTACTAGAACTAAAGCTTTCAGTTGTTTTGATTGTAAACGCACGTGGCTTGCTTGTCAAACTCGCTGAAACTTTCTGAAATAGTTCTAATGCATTTTTTCTCGAAGCAGGTGCTACCACGGCGACTCGACTGGGAGGGCAAGGAGCATCCCCTTTCGTATGATGAATTGGTTAGTTTATGTTATATTAACGTAAATCTAGGGTTTATTTACGTTTTTTCAGCGAAATAGCGAAGCGAATTTATTATTTATCGTGAAAATGCGAAAATTTCTTAAGTTGAGTTTTATATGAAAACGATCTATAAAATACGGTGGAAAATCCTGAAAATCGATTTTGTGCCGTTCCAGTTATTATTTTTGTATATTTCCATGTTTTGAAAAAAAATTTCATAATCATCCATCCATTTCTTGTGATCGCGTAATTCCGTTCGCAATTGTCTCTGTCTCTCGTAGTAGCAAATCTAGGAACGTGGTTTGCCATCTCGCTCATTTGTACGATAAGATATTTCTTTGCTGCGATAGGTCCAAAACTAACGAATACTCCCGAAACTTCACGAAGTACAATGACGTTAAAGTTGACTGAATGGCGCTTAGTTTAAAATGTATAAAAAATATATACTTATGTTTGTTAAACATATATAGATAATTTTTAGTTACCTTATACATGTATAAAGTTCATTTTATCTTTTAGTAGCGTCCTGTCCCTTAACAAATTGGAAATTTTTAATATTTTATTTTTTAATTATACTATATCCTAGTATTTGGGAATATTGTTGCATTTATTGTAATCATAATTTACTTAAAAAACTGTAAATCTTCCTAAAATGTAATAATTAAATTTCTTATTGTTAATATTGAAATTGGTTGAAGTTTTAAGTTAATTCTATTATATCGATTTGAAACATTGTAAAGCTACTATTGATATTAATATATTACTTCAACAATTGTCAAGTTATGACTGCATATATTGGTATAATAAAGAATTTTCTGGTCATTGCAGAACTCACAATATTCTGAAGTGTCATGGCGTCGGTTGGCAGCAGTCTGTGAGAGAGCACTACGCTTGGCTCGTGCTGCACCACAAATATCTTTAATCGATGGCACAGAGAAGCATCTGAATGCCCGGCTTTCATTACTGAGCGAGTCCCTTGTCAGGCCAAAGTTTAAATATGCATCGTTCAAGCAGGACCATAGTTTGGGTAAGCCATATTTATAAAACAAACTTTATCAACTGAAAGTCTAAAGTTATTTATTTCTTCATTCCGAGTTGTTGGGGTTGTTATATACAGATCATCTTCCCTGGAGATTACTTTCTACTAGTATTAATTAATATCAGTATAGTATTATAATACTATATTTAAAAAACTCAATGGCGCTACAACCTTTTTAGGTCTGGGCCTCAGATTTTTGTACCTGTTTCATGATCATTTGTTAATTTAATAGTCAAGTAGGTGATCAGCCTGACACACGCCGTCGACTTTTGGGTCTAAGGCAAATCTTCGTCACGATGTTTTCCTTCACCATTGGAGCGAATGTTAAATGCGCACATAGAAAATCCTTTGTTGCACAGCCGGGGATCGAACCTACGACCTCAGGGATGAGAGTCGGACGCTGAAGCCACTAGGCCAATACTGCTCTTTATTTAATAGTATATGTATTGATTTGGTGGAATGAAAATAATGAAAGTATTATATAACTATTATAAAATAACTAGCTGACCCGGCAAACATTGTTTATCCCTGTATATTATTTCTAGGAAACATATAGTAGTTCAATAAAAATAACTATCTAATATAATAAAAAATAGGGGTTGATCGTAGAGGGTTGAAAATTAAGCGTTGTATGTATTTTTGTATGCTGTATCATAAAAAACAAAAAGTTATGTCTAAAAAATAAAAATTTAGGGGTGGGACCACCCTTAACATTTAGGGGGATGAAAAATAGATGTTGTCCGATTCTCAGACTTATTATGCATAAAAAATTCATAGGAATCGGTCGAGCCGTTTCGGAGGAGTATATGAGTATTCTTTTTTTTTTTTTTTAAAGACAATTTACACCAATTGACCTAGTCCCATGCTAAGCTGGTGAAGCTTGTGTTATGGATACTAGACAACGGATACATATTATAGATAGATAGACATATAAATACATATTTAAACACCCAAGACCTAAGCACAACACCAAATGCTCATCACATCGATGTTTGTCTCAGCCGGGGATCGAACCCGGGACCCATGGATTCGCAGTCAGGGGTACTAACCACTAGACCGATGAGTCGTCAAATTCTGCTCCATTATTGACTTCTAAATTAATTAATTTCCAGTACGTCGTCTAATATGCCGAGAAGTTGGCGGAGGCCCCAAAGGCCCAGCCAATGGGGCGGGTGTCGGGGCCTCTACGGGGCAGCAGGGGCCCTTCCCTGCAAGGCTTTTGCGGAATCTTCAATTGCAGAGGCGGACATTGGGGCATCTCTCGGCTGTGTACTGTCTAGTCTTCGATTGTACGGGGAAATATATTATTACTGTGAGTAAAGAAAAAAGTGCAAAGTACATATGTCAGAAAGAGGAAGATATGTTAGGAATTTAATTAATTTAATTGATATTAAAATATTAAGTGTCGAAAATGAATACAAATTATAAATTTAATTCTTTGATTAAAAAAAAATACGTGGCATTTTAATTTACAATTCGTAAAAATTTTAATTTTAAAAATAGAATTTCTATAAGGTAACTCACCCTTCTCACTCTCTCAATCGCTCTCTCCCTTTTCTTCAATTAAAACGCTGCATATCTTCGTGACGTTTCACTTCAATTATCTTTATATTATAAAATGTGACCTTACTTTGTAATACTGCCTTAACAGTGTCCTATAGTAATGTATGAAGAATTTTAGATTATTTTAGTCAATATGAGAGAGCTAAATGTTTTGCGAAGCGTAATGCATCATGAAATAATAATTAGCAGTGGAAATGGTTTAAAAAGTTCATCATCAGACGTCAAGGCAGAATACGAAATACCATCCGTATCACTACGACGTCCGTTCCACAACTGAGCGTTTTTAAGACAGTTTTTGCCACTATGTGGAATCAGCTGCCCACTGAAGTAAAGTAAACTAACCAATTTGACTAAGGGTCTTTCAAGAAAAAAGCGTATCTATTCCTAAAGGGCCGGCAGCGCACTCGCGAGCCCTCTGGCATTTAGAGTGTCCAAGGGCGATAGGTATTTTCAAACCAATTTGACTAAGGGTCTTTCAAGAAAAGAGCGTATCTATTCCTAAAGGGCCGGCAGCGCACTCGCGAGCCCTCTGGCAGTGCGGGGAGCCTCCTGCCCATTTGCCTCCTGTAACATAAAAAAAGATAATAATTACAGATTTCTTATACTTTAATTGAAAAGACAATTATTAGATAATCTATTTGTTTGCAAATTTTCAAAAAAACGACAGCACAAGAACTTTGTTTATTTTCATATTCTTTTATACTGAGACATTGAATTTCTACAAATAAATCTCTTCTCTAATATTCTAGAAGAAAGTTTTGCATTTTGAATTTTGCTATCTATCTATCTATACTTGAAATCAAGAATTTTTCAATACCTATAGAGTATTTTAAATTTACTAATATCGGACATTCTACGTAAATGTTACGAATTTAAAAATGTATTAGATATTCGTTGTAAAGTAAATGCTGTATATTAATTAGATTAAGTCAAAAATCATTTATTCAAATAGGTAACACAATGTATGAACGTCAAAAAAGAAATATACATTAAATGCTTCTAATTTTACATTTACTGCCAGTTCTCAAGGGCGTAGAACGGAAGAGAAGAACTGGCAATAAACTCTACTCTATATAATGAATGAAACTCAATGTATTGCTAAAACTCAGACACAACTATATAGTCTGTCTCACTCTAACGCGTCACCAATCTCGTCACCAATCTCGTCAGTGAGATGTGAATACGCAGTATGCGTTCTGTCCCACTCTAACACGTACTGGCCGCAACATATTACGTCATCGTGTGTTAGGTTAGGTTAGGTTACGGAATTTCTTGATTCGGTCGCTGCGCTCAAAGCCCGCGATATAATCTATGCAATAGCTTAATAATCTAATAAAAAAAACGTGTGGCACTCGGGGACTGCCACGGTAAAGCTAAGCATAATTTTTTTTCAACTTATGCAATTATAATTATTTATTTATGCAGTATTTTTTTTTCTTTGATAAATTAATTCAATCTACCACTCTACCAGACTCAGACTAACTCGCCTATATAGTCTGTCTCACTCTAACGCGCACCGGCTGCACCGATCTCGTCAGAGAGATGTGAATACGCAGTATGCGTTCTGTCCCGCTCTAACGCGCAAGGTTTTTTTCGTTACGGAATCTCTAGATTTGGTCTCCACGATCGAGGCCAGCGATAGAAGCTATGCAATAGCTTAAAAATCTATGTATATGTTAACGTAAAATTGTAAACACCTTTAGATTGTAATCTATCTCGCGAGATTATAAACTGTCGAAAGATTGTGAACCTCAGCGTACTGCTTACAATTTATCGTATTATTATTCGGTAGATTGTACTACACTAACTTAGTTATCGTTCAAACTTCTTTGGTCAATTACAGATGATTTTTACTTCCCAACAATTTCATATAACTACCGAATAATAATACGTTAATTTGTAAGCAGTTCGTTGAGGTTCACAATCTTTCGACAGTTTACAATCTCGCGAGATAGATTACAATCTAACGGTTTTTACAATTTTACGGTGACATATATAATGTATTTCAGGGTGCAGATGATCTCTTAGTGAAGGTATGGAGTGCAATAGACGGTCGTTTGTTGGCGACCCTCCGAGGGGCCTTCGCCGAGATCACGGATGTGTGCATATCGAGCGATGGGGCTCTGCTGGCCTGTGGCTCGGTGGAGCGGCTGGTCAGGGTCTGGTGCATGGTCACCGGAGCCCCGAGGGCGGTTTTGCATGCCCACGCTGGGACTATCACTTCCGTAAGTTGTTTTATAATGTTTAAAACTTTTTCTGAAATCATAATTGTGTTTGGAAGAATGATTCACTAAAAAAAGAGAAACAAGAGAAAAATGTAATTGCTTTAATCAACGAATTTTTTAGTCAGGACAAGGTTGTCTATTCAAGGAAATTAATAAACTTACCTTTCCCTCGCAATATATTTATGAAAATATTATGTATGTACTATGTATACAAAAATATTGATAAATTTACTAGAATAGAACATACGCACAATGTTAATACACGGAACAAACGCAGGCTGCAATTTCCCCGTACTAGACTATCTAAAGTTATTAACTCTTTTTTGGGGAAAGGGATACTCTTCTTTAATAAAATCCCAGAGGCTCTTTTATCTCTGCCTTTTAATAAATTTAAGAAATGTATTAAAGAAAAGCTATGTAAAAAGGCTTACTATAAAGTTAACGATTATCTAGTTGATAAAAGGGCCTGGGACTAGTGCTAGACAGGCTACTTCTAATTAATTTGCGATATTTGTTTTAAAATACGTGTTGTTTGATGATTTGCTGTTTTAAAAGAGTACCGAGAGTTTTTTACGCCGGCTTTTTCTCTCGGCCTACACCCTCTGTCTTCTTTGCCGATGAGTAGGGATGTCTACCGAGATAAATTTAATGACGCGGAATAAGAGATACCTGTATCTTATGTTCCAAAATAAACATATTTTATTTATTTATTATTTATTCAAGGTTCTTGCTTTAGCTTCTATTAACCACTCAATTTAAAATGCTTAAGAGAGTGCCTGAGATGAAGATAAAATGCCATAAAAAAAATAAAAACAAAAATGTTGTCTAAAAAATAAGAATTAAAGTTTAGGGCTGGACCACCCTTATCACTAAGGGGTTCGAAAGATAGTATATTAACAGAAATTCTTTTTAGTATAAAACTTGGAATCAACAGTTTTGAACAATTTCCCAGTTAAAATAAGTGTTCCTTAGTCCAATTACGCCATAATACATATTTCCAGGTGCATTGGGCCCCTCCGGCCCACTCGGACGTCCGGTGGCTGGCCTCGACCTCCACGGACGGCTCGGTCGCCTTCTGGACCTGCTCCACGGACGGCCAGTTCCTCTCGCAGCCCGTCCAGTACGTGGAGCGGATGAGACCCGGCGTCTGCCACATGATCTGCGCCGCCTGGTCGGCCGGCGGGGCCTTCCTCGCGGCGGGCAGCGCGGACCACCACGTGAGGATATACTCCGTGGCCGTCGGGGGACCCAGGAGGGTGCTGGAGACGGCGGTTCACCTGGACGCGGTGGACTCGATCGCCTGGGCGCATTGCGGCTTGAGGTGAGCGAGCGTGGGTTCCTTATCGCGCGTTGTGAAAGGGGGCTAGACGGAAAAAATTCTTACGAAAAGTTGTCACGACACTTTTTTGCTATTTGCTATTGTAATACACCGGTTCTCGTCCGATCACCAAAGTTAAGCAACGCCGGGCGAGGTCAGTACTTGGATGGGTGACCGCCTGGGAACACCGTGATGTTGGCTTTTTTTTTCGTCGTAAGATTGGCGTTGAGAAAATCTATCATACTGTTATGATACCAATTAACATATAAATTAATCACCTCTAAAGTTTTTTGTAAATGTTTATAGGTTCGTGTCGGGCAGCAAAGACGGCACGGCCGCCTTGTGGACGTTGTACGCGACTCAATGGCGGCACTCGCTCTTGAAGACGTGCGCGGGCGACGATCAGAAGAAATTGAAGGTATCTATATACAGGGTGGTGGAGTAGAACCTGATAATTAGATGTAATTGAGGTTATATATGGGAGGAACAATATAGTATACTTCTTTTGGAGCTTTAGTGAAAAATTATAAGAGTAAATTTTTACGATGCGTGCGCACCCCGTCACAAAAAACCGACACCCTGAAGTTAGCTAAAGTCAACATTTTAGTTTTTCCTGCTAACGAAGAATAAAATGTTTAAAAAGATTTTCATCTTGTTACGCCAAACAAGTATAACTTCTAACACGTGTACATAAAGTACAGTAAATAAAATTGATAAATTTCATCTAATTTTATAATTGAATTGAATTAATTCATTTTTTTTTTTTGCACATCTCTGTTTCTTTTAATGCAGAAAATGATCAAATACACACTAATTTAATGTTTACACTGTATATGATTTCTATCTCATTTTCTCCCAAATATTATGAATTAATGTGTCTGTCTCTTCTTACGATCGCTTTTTTTTTTCATCAACTTTCAAATCACGATACTAAATAAGATTTCACTTCAAAAAACATGTCATTCTAAAATCCACTTGGACACAAAAAGGATTTCATCAAAACCGGTCCAGTCGTTTGCATTATTTGTGCGATGTGGTGTATTAAGTTATAATTTCAGGTGACTATGGTCTGCTGGGACTGCAGCGATGAATATGTCATGACTGCTGTATCGGACAATACAGTGCGGGTGAGTTTGTTGAATTTTTTAAAGACAATTCACACCAATTGACCTAGCCCCATGCTAAGCTGGTGAAGCTTGTGTTATGGGTACTAGGCAACGGATATACATACATATTATAGATAGATAGACATATAAATACATATTTAAACACCCAAGACCTAAGCACAACACCAAATGCTCATCACATCGATGTTCGTCTCAGCCGGGGATCGAACCCGGGACCCATAGAATCGCAGTCAGGGAATATCTTTACATTATGCCTTTTATTTGCATTAAAAACAACACTCTGTATATAGTGGAAATTCTGTTTTTCAAGAACCAAACTGGAAAGCAAATAGAAAGGACAGATGTTCATTATGTACTAAAAAGTTAATAATAAAAAAAACAATATTCATATGTAATACCCTCAAGGTTCCCTGCAAACAAATATAGTCGTCATGACGACTATATTAATTGTTTGCAACGAACCTATCGGGAAATATCCGATAATTTTGAAGCTCGAGTAGTATTCGGGGGATTATTTTTCCGACCCAAATGTCGGCCAATAGAATTGCACCATGAGACGAAATGTACAGTTAACAAATAAGAATTTCATAATGAATAAAACAACTACTTAATACTTTTCTTGAAGCAACGACCAGAGAAAATTTTCACAAAAAATTATCAGTATAATACCATGTAGGTTGTACCACGTGACGTCGAATGGTGCAATTCTATTGGCCGATATTTGGGTCGGAAAAATAATCATAAATAAATAAAAAATAAATCAGTGGCTCTACCACCTCTTTAGGTCTTGGCCTCAGATTTCTGAATCTGTTTCATGATCATTTTCAAAAAAAGATTTCAAGAAAAGATCGTACCAATTCTTAAAAGGCCGGCAATGCACTCGCGAGCCCTCTGGTATTGAGAGTGTCCATGGGCAGCGGTATCACTTAACATCAGGTGAGCCTCCTGCCCGTTTGCCCCCTGGTCTATAAAAAAAATATAATAGGCAAGTAGGTGATCAGCCACCAGTGCCTGACACACGCCGTCGACTTTTTGGCTCTAAGACATGTCGGTTTCCTCACGATGTTTTCCTTCACCGTTCGAGCGAATGTTAAATGCGCACATAGAAAGAAAGTCCATTGGTGCACAGCCGGGGATCGAACCTAAGACAACTAGGCTAACACTCCTCTTGCCTTTATTCAGACAAGATACTAAATCTAGAATATACATGTTTAGTATTGAAAAAATTAACTTAAATATAGTTGAATAACATTCCCTCTGTTTGCCTTTTGATGCCTCCAATTGGCACCATCACTTTCTGACTGTGTTTGATGATGATGATGTTTATTCTGTCAGAAAGTTTCTATTCATTGCTTCTTGACGTGTTTCAAGTTTTTGAAGTTATACTTCTTTAGGCGCGTTATGAAAAATTGATGACAGTGAAAATGCGCGCGCACCGTTACACAAAATTAACAGAATGAAGTTGCCCACGGAAGATGCTACGGCATTGGACATAATTTAAAAACAACATTCGAATAATAATAGAATTTATGTTCTACTTAATGTAAGAGAATAATAATAATATGTAATTAATTGTTTGCTTGCAATCAAAAACTATTTTTAATAATGCCAAAGAAGTATAACTTCTTACGCGCGTACATAAGTACACGCACCCTTTTCTTTTGGTTAGTGCTTTTAGCTCCGAGTTGGACAGCCGTAAGACAATATAGGCAGAATGCTCGCGAGTTTCCTTTTGATAACAATTGAAGGAAACATTTAAAAAGTGAAAGTTTTTCGTAGGTTTGGTGTTCGCGTACGTGTACGCAAGTGCGTGTGCTGTCGGGTCACCGCGACGAAGCGTACGTGCTGGAGGCCCATCCCTTCCTGCCCGGCATCCTCCTGTCGGCCGGACACGACGGACAGCTCTTCGTGTGGGACGCTGCCAATGGAGAGGTGAGTTATGGTGCCCAAAGAACATTAATAATAAATGAGTTAATTGTGGAAGTATGAAATGAATTGCAATTAAATTGAATTGAAATGAATTATGTAAATGAAATGAAAATAATTGCATTTTTTTTTTGTTGAGGGAATTTATTTATCTTATACATACATTGCTTTATGATAAACTTACTTTGACTTAAACTTACTTTAATGAACTTTAACTTAATTTAATTAAATTAATAATAATAATAATAAACTTGACAATAAGCTTAAAGCTATGTATTATACTGAGAGACTGGTGCTTGAAAAAGGTTGGGAAAACCTGTTAAATTTAATGTAATGAAATGAAATGAATTGCAATTAAATTAAATGTAATGAAATGCCAGTTCATTGACCTTAATGCCGGCAGCGCCATCTAGTGACTAAATGAAACATTAAATTTCCATAATCTTGGCAAACCTTTTAAATGGCTACCAAGTCCTTATGCTTCCCTTTTTTAAAGGTTCTTTGAATGTGGTACAGGTGCTGGCCCAGTTCCACAACGTGATCGAGGGTCAGGGCGAGGGAGCCATCTTCGACGCCAAGTGGGGCGAAGGGAACACCATCGCGGCCTCCGACTCCCACGGCCACGTGCTGCTGCTGGGGCTGGGCCAGGGGCATCGTCTGCTGGGCCAGCTGCCCCCCGAGCTCTTCTTCCACACGGACTACAGGCCGCTGGGTACTTTCATTGATTTCATTCTAGACAATTCCCTCTTCTCTATTGGTTACTAGCTGATCCGGCAAACGTCGTTTTGCCATGTATATCATTTATAATAAAAAAAGGGGTTGATCGTAGAGGGGTGAAAATTAGGGGTTGTATGTATTTTTGTATGTTGTATCATAAAAAATAGAAATTAAAAATTTTGTCTAAAAAATTTAGGGGACTACCCCTAACATTTAGGGGGATGAAAAATAAATGTTGGCCGATTCTCATAGATACCGGATAAGCACAAAAAATTTCATCAAAATCGGTCAAGCCGTTTCGGACGAGTATGGTAACGAAAACGGTGACACGAGAATTTTATATATTAGATATTCAAAATAATCAAAAATTTCAGTCCGAGACGCCCTCGGCGGAGCGCTGGACGAGCAGACAGAGATTCCCCCCCATCTGATGCCGCCCCCCTTCCTCGTGGACGTGGAGGGGGCTCCCCACCCTCCGGAGTTCCAGCGCCTGGTCCCCGGGAGGGAGAACCTGGCGCTGTCCCAGCTGATCCCTCACGCGGACGCGGCGAGGAGCAGGCTGGACGCCATGATCGAGGCGTTGGCCGCGGACCCGGCCACGCCCCCTGCGCAGGCGCCTCAGGCGGCCGGTAATTGTCTCTCGTGCAATTATTTCATACGCGTCCTGATCATGTCTAATTAATAATAATGGTGGAATGGTGGCAGGCGTATGGAGAGGCGAAGGCGTCCGTCACACGGCGGGGTCGTGGCAGCCCTTGGACGTGCCCCTCAGCACGCGCCCCATCTTGCTGCCCCTGCCCCCGGCGCAGAGGCAGCTGCTGGAGAAGGCCAGGTATTGTTCATTTGCAGTTCTTCCCCACTCCTTTCACGAAAGCAAAGCCCATACAACCTTTAACCGATTTCAGCGTGGAGCTGAATAACCTGGAGATGTCCTGGTACCGCCGGGAAATGAGACGGCGGCCGGTGATGATCTCCATTCCGGGGGCCGACAGCGGGCCCAGGAGGAAGCCGGGCCGGAGGCCTAGGGCTCCGGCGCCCAGAGCCAGGCCGCAGCCTCCGCAGCCCAATACTGTGAGTGGGTTTGTTTTCGATCATATTTTAAAATTGTTATATTGTTTATTGTAAATGGATTATAATTAGAGCTAGATGAAAGGATTTTTTGAAGTGAAACTTGTTTAGGCACTTGAGGGTAAGATTTTTATGGAACGTAACGAAGATGTGCAGCGTTTTTGTAGAAGAAAAGAGAGAGAGTGAGAAGGGTGAATTACCTTATAGACATTCTATTTGTAAATTAAATTTTCGTAAAGAGAATTTATGAAATATTAGTATTTTATATTTTATGTAAAATAATTTATTGAAATTTGTATTAATTTTCGACACTTAATATTTTAATGACAATTAAATAAATTAAATTCTTTCCATTTTTCGTCCCTCTAAGTCTCGGAAATCGAAAGTTTTAGATTTGTATTGTAACAAGAGTTAAAAATTAGTTTTCCAAAGAAGTTTCACTTCTGACATGTGTACGCACTTATTTTTTATTTTTGAAATGCTTCAGGAGGTCCGCGAAGACGCGTGCGAAGAAGAGGCAACGGACAGTTCCAATTCCACGTCGGACTCCTCCGTCAGCCTCTCCTCTCACTCCTCCCGATCGGAAGGTCCAAGACCGCGGACCAGGCCCAGGCCTAGACCTAGGGCCAGGGTTGCGAGGAACTCTTCGCACTCCAACTCTTACACGTATGGCTCTTTCATTCTTTTTTTACACATAAGACCTACTCCAGCCAGTCATTCTTGTTCGAAATAAAATATAGTTTAAAAAAACTTGAGAGGTGTCAAGGGACACCCGGATGGAACGAAATTCCTTTCGAGTAATTTATATGTTAATTGGTATCATAACAGTATGATAGATTTTCTCGACACCAATCTTACGACGAAAAAAAAAGTCAACATCACGAGGTGTTCCCAGGCGGTCACCCATCCAAGTACTGACCTCGCCCGACGTTGCTTAACTTCGGTGATCGGACGAGAACCGGTGTATTACAATAGCAAATAGCAAAAAAGTGTCGTGACAACTTTTCGTAAGAATTTTTTCCGTCTAGCCCCCTTTCACAACGCGCGATGAGGAACTTCGTTCCAATCTTAATATATATATTTCTTGTGTGCGTGTGTATGTGACTGAACTCCTCCTAAACGACTGGACCGATTTTGATGAAATTTTTTGTGTGTGTTCAAGGGGATCTGGGAATGGTTTAGATTCACAAATCAGCCCGCCAGATGTTAAGGGTAGTCCACCCCTAATTTTTATTTTTTATTTTTTTTATGTTACAGAATTAAAAAATACATACAACCCCTAATTTTCAACCCTCTACGATCAACCCCTATTTTTTATTATAAATGATATACATGGCAAAACGACGTTTGCCGGATCGGCTAGTAATATATAAAACACGCTTTTAAAGCTTACAAACTAAAAATTGAAAAATAATTCCTAATTTAGGCTGAAAATGGTAATGAACAAAAAATACTGGTATTATTGTGAAAAAGCGTGAGTGCTCGATAGACGAAAAATATGGCACAAATACAGAAATTTGAGGCCCAGACCTAAAAAGGTTGTGATTAATTTTGCTGCTTGATTATTTTTCAGGGACCTGTCGGACCTGTCTCCCGTGAAAAGTGATAGGTGAGGAATTCTATTTAAATTATCAAAATGGCCGTTTATATTTTACAATTTAGGCCAGTAGTTTGCGTCTCGGATTCGAACCCAGGTCTTCAGGTGTGAAACTCCACTATCACCAATCTAATAGGTTATTTGGGAGCGTCCAAGTATTACGTCACGCAATTTTAGGAGATTATTGACCCTCCCCCCCCATGTAACGCGCCGTAACGTTTTTCTGTACCCAATAGTAAAACGATTCGTGACCACCTAGTGACTCTTTATACCTAAAAGTTACCATTATGTGGTGTAAAGTACTGGAAAGTCGAATAATATTAACAATAACGCGTAATTCATCCCCGCCCCGCATCGTAACGTTTTACAAAAGGACCCACCCCCCCAAATTCGTTACGTAATACTTGAACGCACCCTTTGATAAAAATTAAAAAAAAAATTGTTATTTTTCATTAGGTTATTTGCTCTAAAACTTCAAAATTGCAAGAATTCGTCAAAATTGCTTCTAGGCAAGATGGCGTCGCACCAATACTGTGACGTAACATGCTTGTAAACGCACCAAACGTCAAGTTTTTAACGTGATCTGTGATAGTCTTGTGTCACGAGACGAATCAAAATCTATATTTTTGATAAATTTATTTATTTTTATTATTTGGAAATGTTTGATTTGATTTTTTCATAATTCAAACGGCCGCAATGCAATTGATTGATTTCAGTTCTTCCGAGTCATCCCAATATTCGGATTGGGAAGCCGGGACTGCGCTGGCGCCTCCCGCCAGAGCCAGGAGGAAACCAGTTCCCAGCACTAGGTATCATAGTATACAACAAAGTCGCTTTCTCTGTCCCTATGTCCCTTTGTATGGTTAAATCTTTGAAACTACACCACGGATTTTGATGCGGTTTTTTTTTAATAGATAGAGTGATTCAAGAGGAAGGTTTATATGTATAATAACATCCATTAAATAGTGGAGAAGTACTGTTATTTTTGAAGTTTCTAATGTGATGTCGTAAATAATTACATTTTTTCCGCTTACATTGCAAACGCAGGCTGAACCCTACGAGTTTTATCAAAATAATGTACTAAGTATTGTACACATTGAAAAGGTCTACGGAAAAGTCCTTGATGGTATATGTCTATCTCTTATGGATACCCACGATAACTTTTTTTATCATTTACTTTTTACGACAAATAATGGCTAATTTTCGAAGCGATTTTAACCAATACAGCATTAATCCTTAACCAATTAAATACCTTGAATACATTGTTCATTTAATATAGATCTATATGGCCCTTTACACCGTATGATTTAAGTGAATATTTTCGAAGATATTACAGATTTCAAAATTGCGGGACGTAGCGTTTGCGGCGGTACAGTTTTTCTGTAGTGTATTTAGGGTGGGTTGCATCAACAAATTTTGACGGACACGTAACCGTTAAATATGGCGCTAACGAACGTTAGACAAAAAAAGTGTTGATTCACCATCTATGACAGCTTACGTTCGTTAAAAAGTTACGCTTACGTTAACCAGTGCTTGAACCATTGGTAATCGTCAAATTTTGGTTTGTAACTTCGTAGTTCGTACTTCCTAAACTCTGTTTCCTCTGAATTTAATATTAGAGATGGTTTGATTAATAATTATTTTGCAAGGTATGTTAATATTACGATTATTTTTGACTTCAAAAAAAAAATTGCAAAAGACAAAAATAATATGCCTTTTTATTACCGAATTAAAACATTACATAGTTATGCCTGCCTATGCACATAAGAATTACTCCATCTTAAAAATCTATTTTTTTACAGTTTTTATTATTTTTTACACTTATTTTATAACATTGATACACACAACTGTTTAATTATTTTGTAGAGCATTTATACTAAGTTTCAAGTAATTCTGATCATAAACAAGTTATAGTAAGTCTATTTTTTATTGTAAAGGTAAATAAGTACCACTTTTCATACATTTTACATTAGAAATGGCAGTTTCATACAATCTTACATCCCTTTAGTATAATTAATAGTAAGTTATTTTTTTTTCTTGTAGTTTAAAAATGATTTCATCGTTCTTCCTCTTCTCATTTAGATGTTGAACACGCAACTCAAAAATTTCTTTTTCATATTTATTATCTGAAAGGGCATTAAATTCTGCATGAATCGCACTCCATGCCCTCTTTTTTTTGCAAATTGTTAGTACTGTCTGTCTTTTTATGAAATAATATGTGTTTATGTTTTTCTATTAAATTTCTAAATCTGTCCTTCTCTTCTTTTCCAAAATTTACCGAACGTTCTCTGAAAGTCAATGAGTCACGTAAATAAATACACTTCTAACTATATCTCTCAATATAATATATATACTTTGCGCATATACAATTCATGCAATATAATAATAAAATAATAGCTTTATACTTACTTTGGCGAAAAGGTTTCCATTATTTATATTAAAATTAAACACTTTTTAAAATTATCCTTTCATACAAAACAATAAACATCGATGTCAAACTTGACAGAATGTTTCAAATGACATTGTTTTTATCAATGTTGTTATTACTAAAAAAAATTCCCATAAAACATTTGGTCAAAATAGCGTTACGCAAACAGGCAACCCCATTAACAATGACGAACTCATTTTTTAACAATGAAGCAACGCTAACAAGTTAACATACGTTAAAGTTCATACGAAGACTCGTATGAACTTTGACAGACGTCAAATTTTAACGAACGTAAGTAACGATAGCAAATGGTTTGAAACAACCCACCCTTAGTATCAGCATTGCACCCGTGCGAAGCCGGGGCGGGTCGCTAGTTTTCATATAAATTGACCTAATCTTACCGAATCCCTTCCCAAAGATGTTTTCTTTAGATTTAATTCTTACACAGGTACAGTCCCAGCACGGTGACGAGCAAGCGTTCGGCCCCCGCCACCTCCGCGGCCCCCGTCGCCGCCGCCCCCTCCGCCGCCCCCTCCGCCGCTTCCGCCGCCGCCCCCGCCCACGCGGGCGTGGAGTTGCCCGAAGCGTACCGCGTGGGGGAATGGTTGACGGCCGTGTCGCCCCGCAAGGCCCCCTACCACCCTCAGATGGGGGACAGATGCGTGTACTTCCGATTGGTGAGTCGATATGACATCGCAACACGTAGCGATGTGACTCCAAGTGAGTATTGAGATGTGACCGGGGGGTGTCCGTTGCAGGGTCACCAACGGTACTTCGAAGCTGTGAGTGAAAAGGATCTCTATAAGGTGAACGCGAGGGACAAGCCGTGGGAGCGGATGCACATCAACGTGAGCGGAGCCCTTTATCAATACGATGTGCGCGTGCGCAGGCAACAGTGTGACACATGTTATGTTCCAGGACTGCGAAGCCGTGAAGGTGGTGGGGATGAAGTACGTGATAAAACCCCCGAGGGTGGTCTGCCTGAAGCTGGCGCGGGAGGTGGAGAAGGGCAGCTTCACCGTCCGATACCACGACATGCCCGACGTCATCGACTTCTTGGTGCTGCAGCACCAGTACGAGGCCGCGGTGGCCAGGAATTGGGGGGAGGGGGACAGGTGAGGTCTCTCGACGGAATCGGAACCGGTCGAGCTGGGGGGGCGTTTCTTCAATTCAAATGATTTCAGGTTTCGCTGCATGATTGACGATTCGTGGTGGACGGGAATAGTCCTGGAGCGGATCAGCTCGGTCGGAGGTCTACCTGGATCGAACCCGCTACCTCAGACTTCGGCTACAAACGAATGGGCGGCGGCGGCTGCGTGTGAGTCGATATTATCGTTTTCTTTATTATAATATTTTGACTTTTGCCCGTGAAATGGTGGGGAACAATTGGACTTGGGGCAAACATTTCATAATAATTTTTTTGGAGTTTAATTCACTCAATAAAACGTCTAGTTTGGACAATAATAAATGAAATAATACTATTAATTAAAATAATTTTCACATATGTTCTCGGGCGTGTGCCTGACACATACCCTCTCCCACTATCAACATTCACACACACTCACCTACACATACACAACACTCACATACACACACTCACATACACACACTCACATACGCCCATACAGCTTTATTTGTGCTATTTTGTACTAGCTTCTAATTAGTTGTATTTCTCTCTTTAATTAAAATGTTAATTTGTTTGCCTACCCATATATGTATGTACTTTTTGTAAACACTCAAAATGACTTTGCTGTGGATTTGGAAGCCTGGTTATCCATATCACAGGTTCTTGCCTAGTTTGGAAACCAGTCTCCCAATGTCTTTTCAACTATTGTTTTATTGTTTGTTGTGAATGTTGTATGGGAGAAAATAAATTATTCTTATTGTAATACAAAAACCATTTTTGGTACTTCGAACGATCGGGTCCGGAATCGGAAACTAACGACACGAAATTTTCAGCTCATTTCCTATCGCTTCGAGTGAGATGGGACAATGGGGAAGTGGAACGGCTCTCGCCTTGGGACCTGGAACCGCTCGACCCGGAGAGGTGAGTTCTTGTGGTTTAAACGTAATGACGTCATCAAGGTTATATATGTTAACGTAAAATTGTAAACACCGTTAGATTGTAATCTATCTCGCGAGATTATAAACTGTCGAAAGATTGTGAACCCCAGCGTACTGCTTACAAATTAACATATTATTATTCGGTAGTTATATGAAATTGTTGAAAAGTAAAATTAATCTGTAATGGGTCCCCGTAACAAGTCGGAAAATGCATATATTATCTATATAATGGTGTTCCTTTTACTCGATTAGGTACAATACTTTTTAAATCATTGAAATCGGTAAATTGGTTGCGAAGATATTACACATTTTGTACAAGCCAACCGCGGCGCGGCCGAAATGCTCATGTGACGTCACGATTTCCCTACGGACCGCGCGCTCGCTCTTCGCCATTCATTTATTAAAGTTCACTCGATCTGCGCGGGTCGTGTTGTGGTTTTGTGGTTTTTATGTGAAAATATGCCGCATTATAAGTACTGTATAGTACCGAAATGTACTAATACTTCAACTAGTACACCTGAAAAACTGTTTTTTAATGTGCCAAGGGACCTGAAAGTGCGCAAAAAATGGTGTACTGTCATGAAGAGGGGTGACAGTACACTTTACATTACTCATGTGGTAAACAGTATCTTAGTAAAACTTGTTTACGAATGTTAAAGAAAAATACAGGGTCGTACTAGGTGTATTTCAATGAATAAATAAATGATAAAAAGTGTAAGTAGTGAAATTTCTAATAACCCTTCCTCAGTAGTCTGGTAAAACCCAGGGTCGTACTGAGGCTCAACTAAATGAAATGTGCCGTTCCCGGGAATATTTCCCAATGCCGGAACATTCCCGCTTTGGGGAATATATATCTGTAGGTAATAAAACTGTAGCCAAAGTGAATTCTATACATTGAATATTTTTTTGAATAATCGAGTTATGAGAGCTCCATACACGCAATAGAAACCAAAAATATTGTTTTTGAATTTCTTGTCTGTCTGTTGAACGCTTTTCACGCGAAAACTGCTAGACGTATTTTACGCCTTTTTTTAAAACTCTTTGCGAATATTTTTACAAGACGTTTTCCTCTTTCCATAGCGACTGTCTCCTGTATGGATGCCCCGAAAATCTGTTCAACTAAAACACCATCAGTCTTGCAGTTTGCAGTTTCGTGAATTTTTGACGCCGTTACTCTGCAGTATCTTAGTTCCCTCCATAATGGTGAATCAGCTTGCGATAATGTTGCTTCTTCTGCTTTGCTACAGTCATCTATAGTCATCCGACTTGAGCAGAAGATTATTTCATTCTCATTAGGATTGCTTGTTCAAACAATCCAAGGTAAACGAATAAAGTATACCTACCGATTACTTTGTTTCTTATATTCATTTGCACTGACAAAACTAGACGACAACAATACGCAAGTCGATGAGATTGAAATAAAATTAATCATTTCGTCGGGCACTTTTCTTACTTACTTACCAGCAATGTGCCGTCCGTTGCCTACTAACAATACTAGGAACTAACTCCCAATAAGATTTCCGACTGGCAATGCACCCAGAAACATTGAGAAGAATATTCCCGGTAACATGTTCATATCCATAAACCTTACTGGGAATTTTCCCGGGCCTGAATACGACCCTGTATTCCTGACCTACTTATTATCCTGCTGTTTTGATTAGGTTGACAATGAGATTTGCTTACCTCTGATGTTTCCAACCACGAATTTCAGCGCTTGTGTAGTTTAAATGATTACTAAGATAATCAAATACCATTTAGGTAGATTATCGGATTGCGCTTGCTCAAAACCGATATCTACCTTATTTCTACCACTGATTTGTTATATTATAATATTAAACAAATCAAATCACTTATTAATCGATTGGGTATAAACTGGTGACGTTACGCTCCGTGTTGGACGAGTATCGCGAACAGAATAAACAGCGCGGGGCGCGCTGTGGTTCAGCGGCAAGCGTTGAGATATTGTGACGTCATTGCTTTCGTTCGCGCGGTCAGTAAACCTTGTTTGGTATTTTGCCCATAACTTTGTCAGTTCTGGTCGTAGAACAAAATTTTTTACACCTTATGTTTTAGTTTCTCAAGGACTATAAAACTGCATTTATAACATAAAACCGTTACGGGTCCCCATTGACCAAAGAAGTTTGAATGATAACTAAGTTAGTGTAGTACAATCTATCGAATAATAAGACAGTTTACAATCTCGCGAGATAGATTACAATCTAACGGTGTTTACAATTTTACGGTGACATATATAACTTTTGTGACCTGTTCTGCAGACTACCGGCCGAACCGGGCGGGGCAGTGGCGGTGTTGCCTCATGAACTGGAAGCGGTGCTGTGTCGCAACGAGACCCACGAGTGGCCGCCCGACGCCTGCGAAGCCATCGCCGCTCATATCTCGCAGGTTCGTTGACCTTGGCCTAAATTTAGCTTGACCATGCAATGACCATGCTAGACTTCCAAAATAATGGTTATAATTTTTGTGACTATAAACGTTTATGTACGTATATAAACACGCTTTGACTGTATAATGGCTCCTATTTCACCATGCCTCCTGCTGAAAGAGGACAAATCTTTGTTTTTAATAAAAAAAATACTTAAGATGTCATGTGTAACATGGTATAACATGTTGCAGGTCATTACAAACATTGTGTAAAACAAAAAACTTGGCGATTAAAAAGATTGGCGGAGAGTTTTATGTCAGTTCTTCTCTTCCGTTCTATGCCTTATATTGATTTGAGAACGTGAAAAAGTGATTTATATAGTCCTACTTGCAAGAATAAACTATTTCATTTCATTTCATTTCATTTCGAACTAAAGATTTTTTATTTTTAGTGTCGCTTATTCTACTAACGTAAAATAAAATTTTTTTTAAGATTTTATTTTGTTACGCCAAAAAAGTATAACTTCTAACGCATGTACATAAGTACACACACATGTTTTTTTTAATAGTGGACGCTCTTTTAAATTCTCTCCAGGTGATGTCTCTGTCGGCGGCGGAGCCCTTCGTGGCCCCCGTGGACCTGCAGCTGTACCCCTCGTACGCATTGGTGGTGCCCTACCCCATCGACTTGGCCACGATCCGAGCCAGGTTCGACAACCAAGTCAGTGCCACTTTAAGTGTAGTTCACACTTTGCTGTTCACAAACGCCCGGTGACGTCATTAAAGTTGTGGTTTGCGGTGTACAGTTCTACCGACGCGCGGCGGCCGCGCAGTTCGACGGGCGGTACTTGGCGAGCAACGCCGAACAGTTCAACAAGTCCCATTCGCCCATCGTGAGGCAGGCGAGGCTGGTCACGGACTTGCTCTTGTCCATTATAAGGTATGTTCGTTGTGATTCGGCATGGTCACGCATGGTCACGAACGGAATAATAATAAAATTATTTTTGGATACAGCACCTGGCAGAACATAGACGTCGTATCCAAGTACCACGAGTTGGCCGCTTCCTACCACTCGTCGGACGAGGAACCGCTCCAAGTGCAGGTACCATCATTTCCATCAGAGTGGTTGCTTTTTATATTCAGTCAATGTGAACCATGAAGGTTGCTTTACAGAAGAACAGACGCGAGGAACGCGCCAGGTCCGAAGGGGCATGGCGGCAGCACTGCCTCGGCCTTCTGCGGGAGCTGTCGGCTTCGGCGGACGCGGAGCCCTTCAGGCAGCCCGTCTCGCCCAGCATGGCGCCTGGTAATCTTTCTTTTTCTATTACAACAAGTCACACGAACAATGTCCATGCGCGTGTGCAGCTAGTTTTATTCCCTACGGGCGGTGAACAAACGATTGATATTGATACGAATAATTTAATTATAAATGTCAGAGCTGTGGCTGTCAGCTGTCAACTGTCATTATGTCACAAAAGTCATAAGTTGACAACTTCAAAGTCTAAAACAGACAGTCTGACAGCCATAGCTCTAACACTTATAATTAAATTATTCGTATCAATATCAACACTTTCCTCACCGTCAGCTGTCAACTGTCATTATGTCATAAGTCATAAATACCATAGCTCTGACATTGTGTAATTTAATTAAAGAATTTAATGTAATATATTCACTTTTAATAATATAAAAGAGTATTAGAAGGGTCCAGGTACAGTGCCCATGGGCGGTATCGCTTAACATCAGGTGAGCCTTCTATTTCGGTTTGGTTATCGTTTTATTGAAAGTGAAAAGCTCTTCCAGACTACAACTCGGTGATAGCCCGGCCGATGGATTTGGGCAGCGTCCAGCAGAAGCTGGAGAGCAACGGATACTCGAACGCGGACGAGGTCGCGGCGGACGTCCGGCTGGTGTTCACCAACAGCAGACTCTACAACACGAACAAGAGGAGTCGGGTAAGTCTGCTTTATATTAGCTTCACCTGTATGTATGTATATATGTATGTAACCGACTCCTTCGGACTCGATTTTGACCCACTTTTAACGGACAGATTTAATTCAAACTTTGCGCACCTGTCAAAGATCGATGACAATGCAATAATCCGAAAAAAAATGAAAAAAAAAAAAAATTAACCAAAAAATAAATAATAGTTTAAAAAACTAGAACACACGCTTTATATAGAAAACTAAACTAAATAAATATAGTTTAAAAAAACTAAAAAACACGCTTTTAAAGCAGATCAAACTAAAAAGTGAAAAATAATTCCTAATTTAGGCTGAAAAAAAAAAAAAAGGAAAAAAAAAATTCTCTCGATAGACGAAAAATATGGCACAGAGCTTTAGTTAGTTTAAACTATTATTTATTTTATAAGTATATGTGTGAGTCTGTGTATATTATTATATATTACTAGCTGTTCCCTGCCACGCTTCGCAGTGGCACATTGTGATTGAATGGTTGAGAAATGAGAAACAAAACAAATAATACATTTCATATAAGTTTAATTTGGCAATGCTTCTGGAAAAAAATAATAGATAAAAACAATCCATGATGCGGATTATATATCATGCTAAAATTTCAGCTCGATCGGTGTAGAACTTTTTGAGTTTTTGAAGCGTACACAAATCAACATAACATTTATATATATTATATAATAGTATCAATTGCTTATACTGGGAATAAATAAGGCGCAACTGCGTTTCTCTGTGAATACAAAAGAAACAACATTTAAAGCCTAGGTTTTATAAAGTAAAATAATATAATGAAAAAATTAAAATATCCCACATATATTATGTCAAGTGACATAAATTAAACATCGTCGATCTGACGGCAAAGACAACATTACAAAAGAGTTTATATAAAATACAATATAGACAAAAGTTTGTATAGGAAAATATATTATGTTTTCCTTACATATTTATATATTATATAGATTTAAGTTTGAGTATATTATATTTGTCGGTTAAAAAATATCGTTATTAGTGGGCTTAGTGGATATACAAGCTTGCCAGCCAGGGGATTGTGAAATGTGTGTTTAAATTTAACTGTCAGGAGTATCTGTACTATAGTATATATACTACATGTATAATGTATATAATATGTAGTGTATGTATGCTAGCTGCAGGAGATAACTAATTATATAAGAGGGTGAGACCTAACAACCGTAACAACGTAAATAGTGAATATAATATCTATATATATATAATTCTCGTGTCACAATGTTCGTTCCCATACTTCTAAAACAGCTCGACCGATTCTTATGAAATTTTTTATGCATATTCTGTAAGTCTGAGAATCCGCTACTATCTTTCAACCCCCTAAGTGATAATTCCTACCTAAGTGAGGATGTCCACTCCAAAAAAAAAAATTTTAATTTTTACATATCCACTACTTTCAGATATACTCAATGACGGTCCGTCTCTCCTCCCTATTCGAAGCCCTGTGGACCCGGATGCCGGTCGAAACCCGGAGCACGCGTCGCTCCACGAGGCATCGACGGGTCAGGCACTCGAGACCGACCAGACGAGCAGTCGGTGAGTTAAAAAAAGAGTGTGTGTATTTATGTACACGCGTTAGAAGTTATACTTCTTTGGCATATGGAAAAAAAATAACTAAAATGCAGTAGTGATTAACGATAAATATTATAATTATTATTAGTAAATACTATCACCGTTGTATATGAAATTGATTTAATAAAAACACCAAAATAAAATTTATTTATTCACACTGTTTAATTGTACTGTTACGAAATACGTGTTCTAAATATAAAAATACTAGAATATACAATTGAACATAGCTTTTTTCTATTTTCATGCCACCTAGAACTAACTTCATTCTGTTAATTTTGTGTCACGCTGCGCGCGCATCGTAAAATTTCACTCTCATCAATTTTACATAACGCGGCTAAAGAAGTATAACTTCAATTAGTGGGCAACTTCATTCTGTTAATTTTGTGTCACGGTGCGCGCGCATCGTAAAATTTCACTCTCATCAATTTTACATAACGCGGCTAAAGAAGTATAACTTCAATTAGTGGGCAACTTCATTCTGTTAATTTTGTGTCACGGTGCGTGCGCATCGTAAAATTTCACTCTCATCAATTTTACGTAACGCGCCTAAAGAAGTATAACTTCAAAAACGCTTTACGCCATCTCGTCTGGCGCTTGAAAAGTCTCAAAAATATTTAACATTCAGAAGAGACGAACGGCTCGGTGAAGGCCAAGCTGCCGTCCTCCTCCTCCGAGTGCGAGACGTTGGCTGTGACGTCACGGCGGACGACGGACCCGCGACACGACGACTCGTGGGACAGCGACGCCCCGCTCAACGCTCACAGCAAAGGTGGGTGGGTTCCAGGGGTTCGGTTGAATGTGAAGAATGCAAATTTCTTTGTTTACTTTTATTTTTAAACTAGCTGACCTGGCTAACTTCGTTCCGCCCTACAAACTTATAATATCGTTGTTACTTTAATTTAACTTATTTTAGGATTTCATTAATGTTAAGTATTACATTAATACAACTCTTTTGCAAATACAGAAATGTTTGCTTGCCATTGCGAAAGAAGAATGGCAGTTTTACACATTAGGCATCTTCTCTCTAGCGTCAATATGGCGATACTGCATGTTAAGCACTTTCTGATATCCAACATCTTTTGATCAGGATCAAAGCATGGTTATGCATCTCCTCATTCACCTCAAGATCGGAATTTCTTGAACTGACACGAATTCGACGTAAAGTGATGCGTAGTTTTGTCAACAGATGGCACCATATGGTTTTTGCATTCGTAAAATTAATTAATTAATTTATTGTTATTCGATAACTTATCCGATATTTTATTGCTTATTCTGCTATTCGGGACGGAAACAAATCCAACAAATCAAAAACCATGGCAATCGGTCCAGCCGTTCTCGAGTTATAAGTGTTGTAACAAGCACGACTTTCTTTTATATATATAGATTTATTATTGCATGTACGGCTATCTTTTATTGTGATTATTTTAAGAACGACTACAATGTTATGTTATCTAGAGTATTATTCTCATGTAAGTGAATTTTTTTGTCTTTTTGAGAAATAAAGTCTTTAAACCTGAATGTGTGTTGAATGTCTGGAATGTTTACAGGAAAAGGAGTCGGGAAGAAGACGAAGAACGGTGCCATCGCCAGTACTTCCAGCCGCGTGCCTCCCAGTGAGTTTTTTTTTTTTTTTAAGACAATTCACACCAATTGACCTAGTCCCATGCTAAGCTGGTGAAGCTTGTGTTATGGGTACTAGGCAACGGATATTCATACATCTTATAGATAGATAGACATATAAATACATATTTAAACACCCAAGACCTAAGTACAACACCAAATGCTCGTCACATCGATGTTCGTCTCAGCCGGGGATCGAACCCGGGACCCATGGATTCGCAGTTAGGGGTACTAACCACTAGACCAATGAGTCGTCTTTTGCTCTTACTCTCATGTTGTTCAGACACAAGGGACTCTTTGTATTCTATTATGTTGAAGTCGCAATTGCTTGCTAAAACTCGGCGAAAGATTTCATGGAGTTCTTGAAAATGTCCTCCGAATTTTTAAGCTATTGCATAGATTTTATCCCGGACTTTGAGCGTGTCGACCTAATCAAGAAATTCCGTAACGAAAATAAAAACCTAACACACGATGACGTAATATAGGTGTGGCCAATACGCGTTAGAGCGGGACAGAACGCATGCTGTGTCTCACATCGGTCTGACGAGATCGGTGACGTAGTGTAAACGCGGCCGATGCAGCCGGTACGCGTTAGAGTGAGAAAGACTATATAGGCGTGTTAGTCTGAGTCTGATAGATTTAATTAATTAATATCAAAGAAAAATTATAATTGTACAAGTTGATAAAACTGCTATACAATAGCTTTACCGCGGCAGTCCCCGCGTGCCACACGTTTTTTTTTTCATCACAGATACGCTAAGATACACTCTCTGGGGTAGCATAGCAAAATGTTCCATGTTGCTATGTACTAAAAAGGTAGCCTACGTAAAATCACATTTAACAAAACGAAGTTCGCGAGGGCAGCTAGTTTCTTTATAAAAGTAAAGTTTATTAAAAATGTTAAGTACCTCCTTTTCGCAACGAGAAATCACAGCAAATATACGAAACAAATAATGTATCTTATAAGAATATAATTAATTATAATAAATCGTGCCCTCTCTCAACATTGCTGTGACTGACCAAGGTGCTTATCGTAATAAACAAAAGAAGGGGAGAAATTGCCAACACAAAAAACAAAAACACTTTTTGTATGGCAATTATGGATGACAATAATTTATCAAAAGAATAAAAATATCTTCCGACTAGAGTCTTTAAAAAGTGACTTGGTATAATAAAATAGATGATTATTTGCGTGAGACACTGTAATTTAATAACATATGATATGTAGAATACAAATAATATAAGAACTGACCAATTTATATGACTAATAATGTAAAATTCCTTTAAAGAAAAAAATGCGCGCCATTGTGTGTGGCAGAATATGCGAACTTACGATTTTTTTTTTTTAAAAGACAATTCACACCAATTGACCTAGTCCCATGCTAAGCTGGTGAAGCTTGTGTTATGGGTACTAGGCAACGGATATACATACATATTATAGATAGATATACATATAAATACATATTTAAACACCCAAGACCTAAGAATCATCACATCGATGTTAGCCTCAGCCGGGGATCGAACCCGGGACCCATGGATTCGCAGTCAGGGGTACTAACCACTAGACCAATGAGTCGTCAAATCAAATTGTACCACTTTACACAATTTTGTACCATATTCTTGCAATAAATGTCAAGTCACGTGTAAAATATGAACATAAGGAATGCAATAAAGATTTGAGTTTGAGGACATCTCTCTATCTCTCTATCTCTGCCAATAATAATATTCCATTTATAGTGTTTGTCGAGACGAATGGCGTCGACCAATCGGAGTCCGAGGAAGAGATGCCAGCGAGACAGAGCATAGCTGACGGGAGCACTTCCGACTCCAGCGCATATTCCAGAATACAGGTAACTAACGAACTGTGGAATCGACTGCAGGTTGGGTCTCCCCTGGGAAATACGACCTTCAATTGTTTCCACCCTCAAAGGCCAGGAACGCACCCGCTAAAGACGTCCATGAAATGCGATGACTACCCTTTATTAAAAACAATAAAAAAATCATGTGTCCAATTCACACGTGGTAGTAGTGAAACCTTCAAAAACAGTTTTTATAATTAAAATATGTAAATTAGACTTTTTCTCTATCTAAATGTAGGATCTTTTCTTTAAAAAAAAATATTTTAATGTTAAATTTTTATTTAAAACTTTAATATCAATCTTTAATTTGGTAAAAACTAAATAAAAGTTTGAAATAAATTCACAAGATCCAACGTGGGAGAAAATGAGATAGGAAGCATTATACAGTGTATAAACTTTTAATTAAGTGTAGTACGAAGTTTTCACTTCAAAAAGTTTCTATAACTAATGATTTGTAAATAAAATTGATAAATAATCTAATTTTATAATTAAACTACTTACTTGACTTACTTATTTAATTTTCATCAAATCTGTTTTTTTATTTCAGAAAATGTTCAAATTATCTCATATATCAAACTAATTTAAAGTTTATACACTGTATAATGCCTCCTATCTCACTCTCTCTCACGTCAAATCCTATTAATTTATGTGTCTGTCTCTTTTTACTGATTCTAAAGAAGTTTCACTTTAAAAATTCTTGGGTCCTTGGGCATTGGACTAAATATGTGACATTTGAGCCTTCTTACGAATATTGAAATTAATTGATGAATTTCTTCAGGTGGTCGAAGAGGAGTTGGTGGAAGATGAAGTGGAAGTGACCTACGAAGAAGAAGAGAGCAACGCGAGAAGTGAGCGTCGGAGACATCGGAATAGGAATCATTTGCAGGTTCGAGCTTTGATATTTTGCTTTTTAGAAGTTATACTTTTTATTACAGAAGTTTACTTTTTTTTTAGAAGTTTACTTATACTTTTGGCGCGTTAGGGAAAAATGATGAGAGTAAATTTTTACAATGCGCGCGCACGCCGTCACAAAAAACCGACACCCTGAAGTTAGCTACAGTCAACATTATAGTTTTTGAAGTGAAACTTCTTTAGGCGCATGAGGGTAAAATTTTGACGGAACGTTATGAAGATGTGCAGCGTTTTTGCCGAAAGGGAGAGAGCGATTGAGACCGATCGAGAGAGAGTGAGAAGGGTGAATTATTATATAGGAATTTTAAATTTCGTAAAGAGAATTTATGAAATATTAGATTTTAAATTTTATGCAAAATTATTTATTGAAATCTCAAATTTGACGAATTATAAATTTAAACGTATTTAGTACGTTACGTATTATAATTTATATTAATTTTCGACACTTTTAATATTTTAATGACAATTAAATTTATAATTTTTATTAATTCCTTTTTCTCTCCCTCTAAAACTCGGAAATCCAAAGTTTTAGATTTGTATAAATATGAACAAGACTTAAAAATTAGTTTTCAAAGAAGTTTCACTTCCGACATGTGTACTTTGTACGCACGCACTTTTTTATATTATACAACTATTGATGCTTTATTTGTACGTAAATTTTTCTACAAGAATATTTGTATCATACTTTGGCTATCATCAATATGTTGTATGCTAAAATTAAAAATGTCCATTTCTTTAATTATATAGAAATCATTTTTTTTTATATTTAAAAAAACTTTATTTAAGATAATGCGTTATAATAAAACTTTCAATGTATTGAATACCTTTTTCTATTGTTCGTGTCGTTTCTTCTACGAATTTTTGAAATGATTTTATCTTGTTACGCCTAAACGCGTGTACATAAGTACACACACGTTTTTTGAAGTCAAACTTCTTTATCGGCGTTGGAAAAAAATTTACACACATTTTTGGGTTACGCGCCATCTTTTTCTTGTCCCTACCACGGTTGATCCGAAGAGATTCGAAGCCTTTAGTAACAAAAATATATAATAACGATAACAATGATACTAAAAATTCTATTACAATTTATGAAATTCTGTAATAATCTTAGTGGTAATGAGGTAAAATGAAATAATTGTATTATTTGTATTCAAGTCTGTGATATTAAAAGCCTTTTGTTAAACTTTATCTAATTTAACTTTATTTAACCAATTTCTGTAAAGTTGCATATAGTAGATCATTTTTCGAAAAATATTTTTTTTTTGTTTTCGTGGCGGTGACGCTATCAACCTATCGAAGTCAGGTTTGTAGAGCTCGAACTCAAAGCTTTGGATATTTATTTCTCTTGTTGAATTCTCCACAGAGCAACTCAAGGAAACGCAGACGCTCGAAGAGCTCGGAAGACAGCGAAGGGAGCAGACCGAGGGACTCCAGGCCTGGCAAACGGTGAGGTATTTTAGAATAAAAAAGAGTGTCGGAGTCTCTTCTTGCCCGCTCAAGCCCTTGAATTGAGAGCTGGCAGAGTTAAAAATGCAAAAAACCGAAGGATTTCGCATGTCTCGGAGTTTAAATTCGTGGGAGACGTAAAAATTTTAAGTATGTTTACATGTTTACAAGCATGTTACGTCACAGGGCGTGGTGCGTCGCCATCTTGGATGGAGAAGCTTTTTGGCGAGTCTGCAATTCTGGATGTTTAATTTGAATTTTGAAAGTGTACAATTAGTATAGGTTCTATTGATATATGGGGAGATATAATTGCAAATGGCGCCAATAAAAAAGGCGGTAGGCATAATAAAAACAAAATTAAAATTTCTTTATTCAGATTTTTTTATTAATTATTTAAAAACCTACTGGTGGAAAATGTATAAATTGTACGCGTTTAAAAAAAATCACCTTAACGAGTCGTTTTCTATTTTAGAACCCGAGAAAGGTTCACGGACGGCTCGTCGTCCAGCAGTTCCTCCGGGTCGAACTCGGGCTGGTGCTCAGGCGGCGCCGCCCGCTACGAGTCCGACCGCTCCTACAAGCCCGACAGACCTCAGCAGTACAGCAGCGATGACGAAACGCCGCTTCTGTTGTACAGGTACTTTCATGCCTCCTGCTGATAGAGTTTTGTTGTACAGGTACTTTCATGCCTCCTGCTGATAGAGTTTTATTGTACATGTACTTTCATTCCTCCTGCTGATAGAGTTTTGTTGTACGGGTACTTTCATGCCTCCTGCTGATAGAGTTTTGTTGTACAGGTACTTTCATGCCTCCTGCTGATAGAGTTTTGTTGTACGGGTACTTTCATGCCTCCTGCTGATAGAGTTTTGTTGTACGGGTACTTTCATGCCTCCTGCTGATAGAGTTTTGTTGTACAGGTACTTTCATTCCTCCTGCTGATAGAGTTTTGTTGTACGGGTACTTTCATGCCTCCTGCTGATAGAGTTTTGTTGTACGGGTACTTTCATGCCTCCTGCTGATAGAGTTTTGTTGTACATGTACTTTCATTCCTCCTGCTGATAGAGTTTTGTTGTACGGGTACTTTCATGCCTCCTGCTGATAGAGTTTTGTTGTACGGGTACTTTCATGCCTCCTGCTGATAGAGTTTTGTTGTACATGTACTTTCATTCCTCCTGCTGATAGAGTTTTGTTGTACAGGTACTTTCATGCCTCCTGCTGATAGAGTTTTGTTGTACATGTACTTTCATTCCTCCTGCTGATAGAGTTTTGTTGTACAGGTACTTTCATGCCTCCTGCTGATAGAGTTTTGTACAGGTACTTTCATGCCTCCTGCTGATAGAGTTTTGTTGTACATGTACTTTCATTCCTCCTGCTGATAGAGTTTTGTTGTACGGGTACTTTCATGCCTCCTGCTGATAGAGTTTTGTTGTACAGGTACTTTCATGCCTCCTGCTGATAGAGTTTTGTTGTACATGTACTTTCATTCCTCCTGCTGATAGAGTTTTGTTGTACAGGTACTTTCATGCCTCCTGCTGATAGAGTTTTGTTGTACATGTACTTTCATTCCTCCTGCTGATAGAGTTTTGTTGTACATGTACTTTCATTCCTCCTGCTGATAGAGTTTTGTTGTACAGGTACTTTCATGCCTCCTGCTGATAGAGTTTTGTTGTACAGGTACTTTCATGCCTCCTGCTGATAGAGTTTTGTTGTACAGGTACTTTCATGCCTCCTGCTGATAGAGTTTTGTTGTACAGGTACTTTCATGCCTCCTGCTGATAGAGTTTTGTTGTACAGGTACTTTCATGCCTCCTGCTGATAGAGTTTTGTTGTACAGGTACTTTCATGCCTCCTGCTGATAGAGTTTTGTGTGGACGTGGTAGAAGTGAAACCATCAAAAACAAAGTTTTTATAATGAATAATATGTAAATTATACTTTTTTCACTAACTAAATGTAGGACTATGTTAAATTTTAATTTATAAGTTTAATATCAATATCAATCTTTAATTTGATAAAAACTAAAATAATGGAAGTTTGAAATTCGATGATTATTACTTTTTTTGCACATCTATGTTTTTTTAATTCAGAAAATGATCAAATACACGCCAATTTAAAGTTTAACCACTGCACAATTCTTCCCATCTCACTCTCTCCCACGCCAAATCCTATTAATTTTTGTGTCTGTCTCTTTTTACTGTCGCTTTCTCACTCTCTCCCACGCCAAATCCTATTAATTTATGTGTCTGTCTCTTTTTACTGTCGCTTTTTCCGTTGCATCCGGTTTGAAATCACAACGATTCTAAAGAAGTTTCACTTCAATAATATAATCATGTTAGTTTTTGTCATAACTATTTTATATGATCTGTTATTATGAAAATTGGCATACAAGCAAACAAAAGGGGTAATTTTGAAATGAAAATAAAAATAGTAACATTAAATTACACAGTTTTCTAGAAAAATCACATGCTTCTATCAAATCCGTCACTGATTAATTTGTTATTTAAAACACATGGATTTTTTTAATGTAATATTTAGTTTATAAATCCAAATATAATAAAAAGTGGACTTTTGGATTTTTTACAAATCCGACATTTTTTTGCGATCATGACGAAATCTGTTGTTATTTAATTTATTTTATTATGATTTATTACTTGTGCTATGGATTTCCCTACCAATTGATATTATTCTAGCTGTTCATACATTTAATTAAAAATCTTCTTTTTGATATTTTTTCTTCTGCCTCGTAATTAGGTCTTTGGTCTGAGTTACTAAACGGACAAACTTAGAAACTGTCAAGATGGCCAGTAAAAGAAAAGCGTTATGTGTATAGAATAATTTACCTATTGATAGTAATCACATTATAAATGATTGTAAGTAATATTGGTTAAAATCATTGATATATAAAAAACCCAAGATGCACAATCAACATCTAAAAAACGTCCTCAAAAAATGAGCGCAATTCGAGCGCGCATTCTAAATTGTGCACTCATTTCAAATAGTCTCGCGTCTAATAAGTGGAGTCGATGTTATTTATTTGTGTTTTTTTTTTATAAATAAATTTATGTACTTTTGAACTTTTTTGTGTGTAGTTTTTGACAAATATATTTACGCTCTATAAAGTGTAGGTCAGGGTAGCCAATTTAACATTTTTTTTTATTTAAAGAAAAAACTTTTTAGCCGGATTAAAGTTATGTATTATTATAAATTTACAACTATTTAACATCCAACACCTTTTGTCTTCAGTCACCGTGACCAAGCACGCTGTAAAGCACGCGAAACGTCGGATAAATTTAAAATTATGTTAAATAATTGTAAATTTATAATAATAATACATAACTTCAAATCCGTTAAAAAAGTGTTTTCTATGTTTTTTTTTCTTTATTAATTAATTATGCGTTTCTTGTACTCTACCCACTGTAGCTGTTTCTTTTTTATTGTTCCATATTAGGGTTGCCTGAAAGAAATCGCTAGTTAGCGATAAGACCGCCCGATGCTTTATAACTTTTGTAACCTGCTTTTTTATTTGAATAAGGTAATAAAGTATAAATAAATATTTAATATGTCATGTGGAACATGGTGTAATGGTTGCAGCTTTACAAACGTTGTGTAAAACAAAAAACTTGGTGATTAAAAAGAGTGGCGAAGAGTTTATTGTCAGTTCTTCTCTTCCGTTCTACGCCCTTGATTTGGGGACTGGCAGTAAATGTAAAATTAGAAGCATTTTTTTTGACGTTCATAAGTGTACATTGTGTTACCTATATGAATAAATGATTTTTGACTAATGAGGTACGAAACTCATTGCAGACAGCGGCAAGGAGACGAAGTGGAGGCGGGACCTTCGAGAAGACCTCATCATCGGGTGAGCATAAATCCTTAATGAGGAATGGAATCTGTGGTCCATTTTTAATTTTCAAAGAAATTTGAAATGTAAAAATTATTTGATATCATAAATTCTCGTGTCACGGTGTAATTCCTCCGAAATGGCTTGACACGAAATTCGTGAAATTTTGTGCTCATATTAGATCTGCGAATCGGACAACATCCATATTTCATGCCCCTAAATTTTTTTGTTTTTACGGTCAGCATACAAAAATACAAACAACCCCTAATTTTCAACCCTCTACGATCAACCCCTATTTTTTATTATTGTAGATAGTAATTAATATGTATATTCTGATTATCCACAGAAGGGTGTTTCTCTTCGAAAACGTCGAAGCCCTCGGCGGTACAACGAAGACAGCGAAGAAGACTCCATCGCCGCCATCAGCAAGAGGCTGCCTCATCATCAGGACCACCAGAGGCATCAGAGGCTGTTCGCCCGGAGGAGGCAGAATCATGCCCAGGGCACGGGCGTGCCCGGCGCAAGCGCAGCTCCTCACAACGAGGACCACAACTATTTCAACGGACACTCCCATCACCACAACAGTAAGTAAATACTAAATATGCATCGATACTATGACGATATCTCTTATATCAAGAGTATCGATACCGATATCGATACTCTTGTTGAAATATCGTCGATACCGATACCAACGCTTTGTGAAATTAAAGTAAGGTGAAATATATCGAGTTTGGTTAAAGTTTTTGATTTTTATTAAAGAATAAAAACAGTCACAAACTTTGAATAAGATTAAAGGTTTAGTTATTAAAATTAGTTTATAAATAAAAATAAATAACTGTGAATAATTAAATTTAACATTGGCAAGATTTTTACGCAAGTCTGTCTGTATAAAACGCGGGGATTCCCCGGGCATAGATAGGCCGTGTTTCGTTTGCGACGAACTAGATCAAAGATGTGCGTTTGCTTTGTTTAACGCGAAATTTGAAAAGTATCGTTGTATATTGTATAATATCTACAATGACGATATATCGGCAAAGCCAAAGTACAGAAACCGGCACACTTCTTGAGCATTAAACAAGGTAGTGGGGGAAAGTTTGCGCATCTGCGACATAGACGTCAACTAATTTACCAATCACGCGATCGACACATCACTCTCCCGTCGCCTTAAAAATCGCTTCTGCGCAGTCAAGGACATTTGTTTAAGATGTTTGCCGGTATCTGTATCGTCGAAATATCGGTACCAGCATCCCTTGTAAATAGCAATGGAAAGCTCGGCTTTTGTTTTGTTATATGTTTAGTTTCTTTTTAGGGGATTCCCCGGCGGGGTCAGGGGGTTCATCCGGTCCCGGGCCAGTGTCGATCTCCTCCCGGGGACGTGTGCGACGACTCACCGCCAAGGCGAGAGGGCTGTTACGGGAATAATACAGGCTTCTCATGGGCCTCAGGAGGCTGGCGCCCCTCTTCGTCACCTACAGGGGGCGGGTCAAACGGGTCCTGGCCGAGTAGGCTCATAGGAGCTCAGTTCTCCATAGCAAGTGTTGAAGATTTTTAGTCAATTAACCGGTTTAAGGAATAAGTGTTGTGTTATTTTAGTGGACTTCAAAAGTTTTTACTGTGATCGTCCGTTGACTGTAAATACCCACATTTAGTGTTTTAAGGGATACAAGACTCTAGTGGTAATGTGTTCAAAGCTGTGTTAAGTTTAAGTACCGTCTCACTACCGTTGTTTTTACTAATTGATAAGTTTCTTTATAAATGGCATTATTTCGATGAATAAAAGACAAAATAGCTATAGTCGAATTTTTAATTAGACGAAGTCAACTGACGTTTACGGTGTTGTCAGTTTTTAATGAAATAAAAATAGTGACAAAGTAAAAACCCCTGAATTAATGATCGGTGATGGCACTAGTCGCCGCGCCGCGCTTTGCAATAAGACGTCAAAAAACTGATTGTAGTTACATAGTACTAGTACCTAACTTATATCAGAGCACTTTTATACAATTTTGAAATAGAAATAATATTATTTTATTGTTTGAATGATTGACTATTCACACTCATTGTTCATTCATCTGATTGAACAAGAACTGAACGCATCACTATTACTTTAAATATGGCAACATTATTTTACAAAGTGACATTAGCTACTGTCAGTTGGCTTCGTCTAATTAAAAATACGACTATAGTCTTAAAACCTTGTTGGCTGACATCGATGGAGGTTATAAAATGTTTTATTTAAGTGAAACAAACATGTGATTGACATTACTGCCCGAACATTTCAGTGTTTGTCCATTAGTTTACGTTAAAATGGGGCCCACTTTTAGTCCTGCCTTGTAATTCCTGTATAATAACAATAGGTGATATGAAATGTTTTTATAAAACGATCTGCTCAAACTATAAACTATTTTTATAATGTCATTGTTTCCAATAGAACAAAAGTTTGACATTTGACATGAAACTGTGGTATGTTGTAAGTACTTACGCACAATTTTCTAAGTGTTAATTGGTTTAGACCACTGTTAGATTACATTGACGAACAAATTGTAAATTTGGTTTTAAACTTTAAAATGCTAGTATGTTGTTAACAATCACATATGATATTTTTTTCTTATAAAGCAGCTAAAGCCAGGGTGGCCCAGGGGGTAGTAAGTTGAAGAATATAATTTAAGGTGTGAAATATATATTGAGATATTGACAATGCAATATAAATTGCATAATAATCAATCTTTAACAACTGCACCTCTCCGCCATCCTGGTAGCTTGAAAACAGTGGGTTCATCAATCATGATGAATACATTTATATTTTCTTACCGCGTTATGTCTGCAACAGTATAAATGCATGTTATGTATAGTTTAATACAAGCTTAACAGGGAATCTTTTTGTATATGAATATATTGTGAATGTTTGTGGATAAATGTGTATAAATTGTAAAACATTACCTTAAGTTATGATGCCATTGGCAAACCGAACCAAACTGACGAAATATAAATATTTTGTAAACATAGTTTGTTTATATTTTTACCTTTTTTAATGCTGACAATTCTTGGGGAAAGTAAAGCTGCGTATAAATTAAGCGCGGCAGCCGCGCGAGCCAATGTTCGACCAGATTTGACGTTCATTTGCCGCGCGAGCCAATATGTAGATATAAATTTAGTTGGACGTAACTGCCGCGCGCGGCAGGCGATCCATCACGAACAGACCGCGGCGGATAGTCAGACCAGTTCACTCTTGTAAACCTGCGAGTATGGGCGCGCGTGATCGGGCGGCTGCCGCTTTCAGTGTGATTCACCATCTTATTTGTAAAAAAAATAAAAGAAAAATAAATATTTATTTATTTAATTTTTCAAATGTAAACTGAACTTTATTGACTATAATGACTCCTTTTCCAGTCTTTGATTATTTAATTGTAATTAATTATTTGCATGCAATCAAAAACTATTTTTAATAATGCCAGAGAAGTATAACTTCTTAAGGTCAGTACTCACATACGGTATTACACGATCGAGCTAAACTGTCGAGTAAAACCAATGGCATGCGCTTTCGTCCACACATTGAGCATTGATCTATCGAGTGAGGCGCGCCGCGCGCCGTTCAGTATTCACCGAACCGTTCGTGCCAAAGGATGTCTGTGCAACAAAGGAGACGGAGGCTGTATTTAGCAAGACTCACAGTGCTTTATAAGGAAATCAAAGAAAATGAAAAGAAATTAATCATAACATTCATTTCTCTTATTTTTGTGGGAGTAATCTTTGGACTTGACATTCCATAAACACTCACACTGTCTTTATGTGTTAATAAAGTCTTCTATAGCGCTTTTGCAATAAACTCGCAAATCCATTTCTCTTAAAAACACGTGTTTCAATCACGATAAACAATACCAGACTGAAGCACTCGCAGTCACGTACACACGTTCAAGATTGACGGCTCGCTTTGAGTAGGTTCGAAGGAAATTACTTTCATTTCATTCCATCGAGCCGGCTCTGTGCGAGCCTTCGAGCTGTGAGTTTTCCGGTCCACACGCTGATTTTTAGTCGACTTCGAGTAAAACTATCGAGTAATACCGTATGTGAGTACTGATCTTTACGCGCGTACATAAGTACACGCACCCTTTTTTACGTATTCGCCGCGCGAGCCAAATGACCAAACCTATAACCGTCCCAACTGCGCGCGAGCCAACGACTGAAGCTCCTTTGATGCGGTGCGGTCTCAAAAACCAACAGCGAGCGGATCGACCTGCGGCACGTTCGAGCGCGGCAATGTTCGAGTCGCCGCGCGCGGCGACCCCGTCTACATAGAGCGCGGCCGCCGCGCGCGCCAAAGTTCGATGGTTTGCCGCGCTTAATGTATACGCAGCTTAATAAATAAACAGTTTCCGCAGTTAATAAGATGAATTTTAAACGCTTAAAGTTCAAGACGTTGAAATCAATAACAAAAAATGGGAGAAATATCTGGGTCTTAGAATGGATACAAATTTAAAATGGAACTTTCATATATCACACATAATTACCAAACTAAAATCACTTATAGTGGTAGGGGAGCCCAAGAGGGGATTTCGGGATTTACTAAAGCGCGGCAGATTAAAATATAGGGGGATTGTTGTACCCGGTTAAGTACCTCCACAAAATATGAGGCCCATATATAAAGCCGCACGTGAAGGAGATAGGATCAGTTTAGTAAAAAAAAATTGACCATCAGAAATTCCCGAGCGCGTCAGATTAAGGTAGGGTGAGTTAATTACATCCTAAAAAGTGTATATTCCACTAATCTGACAATTTGAGAGTGACGGAAAAAAAGGGGAGGGCAACAAAGTTGTAAAAAAAAAACGTCATCTCGACATTCTCGAGCGTAGCTAATTTTTTTTTTATTTTGAAGGAAATAATTCAAGAATAATGAAAAATATATAATCTGACGATTTCCGCAAGCCGAAATAACAAAAATTCGTCGATAAAGTTAAATGCGTGCAGCTGCGTGATGCCTACATTTCCTTAAACCGATCGGAATCTACTAAACGGCGTCCTAAATATTTCCCTCAAAATTACATTTCCTGTGAATTTGAACCGATTCGGACCGATAGATTTTGAGAAATTTTGAAAAATCTTAAAAAAATAAGAAATATTTTTTTTAAAGTGGTTTCTTTATCGATCAACTTCAAAAACTAATCCGCCTTTGAGCTTGAAAAACCACGTCGATCGCCACCAAGCTGGTCAAAAGCGGTTGATTCGTTCGAGAGATATCGTACACGAAAGAAACCCGAAAAAGTGTTTTTTCGGGATTACTCCGAAATTTGTGGTTCGATCAATAAAAATTGCAAAATTATTTATGAGGATGATAAAACTGCGTCGAATGCCGCCAACCGCGTGAAAATTGCTTGATCCATTCAAAAGTTATTGCGGTTTGAAAATTCCAAAAATAGTGTTCTATGAAACTTCTATCAGACTTTCGAGCTGGGAGAGCTCAAATGCATAGAAATGTTATTTCTTTGAACTCAGCGAGCTCAAAATATCAATTTTAAGCGCCCAGGAATGGAATTAGCGGGAAGTTGCAGGGATGGCCCTTTAGGTGAACCGTTTTTCTATTTTTTTTTTGGCAGATCAGGCGAATCCCTCTAGATAATCGTCAGATTATGAGACAGTACGTTTAGAACATAAAGATGAACCACATATATCTTAATCTGACGCGCTTGAGTATTTCAAAATTGCGATTTTTTTTTGCAAATTAAGAAAATGGCTGTGGGTTTGCGTCCCATCGAAATCGTCAGATTAGTGAATGAGAGCTTTTTTTTGGTGCACTTAACACTCCCTTAGAAAATCTGACGCGCTCGATAAATTTTTTTTTTTTTTAATTTTCAACCCTTAAATACAACCACCCGCATCATGCAAACGATCAGATTAACATACGTACATTATTAAAAATACGTAGGGCATAGATGCTATCAATATCTGACGCGCTCGAGGATGTCCATGCAACAGTTTTTTTTTACATATTTAACTATCTATAGCCGCTTCCCCCACCGATGAAAAGGAATTTATCATATAACATTTTTTTCTTCTTTTTATCTAAGCTTTGCATCCCAATAGGTCTCTACGACGCTCGAGTAAATCCCCATTTAGCATCGTGGGCTCCCCTACCATAGGCAGATTTTGGTCAATATCTAAATGCATTCCGCAATCTGTACGTCATTTGATCTATAATTGTTTAGTCAAGCCACATTTCATATACCTAATTGAAATATGGGGTACAGCATGCAAAAACAAAATTTCGCCAATACAAACACTACAAAATAAATTAATAAAAGCACTATTCAGATACAATTTTTTAACACCTACTAATAAAATCTACCATGAAACTAAAATTATGACGATTAAACAACTATATGTTTATAGTACCTGTATCCTTATTAAAAAAAATTTAAATAACTCTTTAAATAGTAACTTATCATTTAATAAAATCAAATACACCACTACACGCAATACTCGCCGAGCGAGTTTGCTTGTCTTGCCAAAGCCGCGCACAAATTATTAAAGAGATCTATTAGGTATGAGGGTGTGCAATTGTTTAATCGGTTGCCGTCTAAGGTTCGTAACATTAGCGTGTTTGATCAGTTCAAAAGGGCATTAAAGACACACATCAGAATGGGCCCATTAGACTAAAATTGGGTTAGCTGATGACGACGTGTATCTCGTTCGTATATACTTAATATTAAATTTCTCATGTAAATAAAAAATAATTTTTGTAATGAGAAATAAAGTACTTTAAACATTAAACATTTGATTTTTTATAAAGTAAAATATTAAAACAGGTAACCTATGAAGTTAATATTATTCAGTACACAGATATTAATGAAAATAGTCGCTATTTCTTAGTGTACTGTGCTCTTGTAACGTAAAAATTTATCATAATATTCAACTTCGATAATGTCAAACTGACAGTCTGACAATTGAGAATTACTAAAAGTAAAAACACTACGTTTCTAATTTTGATTTGTGTTTTTGACCTACTAAAATTTTTAAGTTGATTATAATAAATTAACTTTTTTGTGGAATAATCAATAAGGAGTTGAAGGTACTTCCCAATTTATTATCGAAACTAGGTTATTCTAGAAAATTCCGCTATCAATAAAACTAGAAAATGACATTAAAAATTTGTTTTCCTTATTATTTTGAATTTTTATTCTAATTATTGTAGCTGACAGGACAAGAAAAGGAATCGCAATACGATTTTGTGAAACATTTATTATACGAACTTATAATTTTCGATCTATGAAACAACAGGGGATCCAACATATTATTTCAGTTTTGTATCAGATCCACACTGACTTATGTTTAAATAAGAATTCAAAATTAATGTATTTCGTATGTTCCGTATACATACTATGGTACTATAGTCTTAATGTACTGTAACTTGTAGGAATTACATCTGAATTTAGAGCAGCTTATCAACTGCCATGAGTCATAATATATTAAAAATTTCAGTTTTAGAATTGAGGGTTGATTTTTATATTATAATATTGTCTTTGGTTTATGCAAAAACATTAAAACAATACTGCGGAACACAAATTTAATCACCATGAATTTTGGAACAAACTTGACTTTGTATTGGGGTAGAAAATCTATCACACATCTTTAAATAGACCTCTGTGATTTAACAGGAATAGTCCAAGTTAACATGGGAATTTTGTTATTCATTTTAGTATGCACTCTATGAAATTGAAAGATAGTATCAGTTTGGTGCTTTTAATTATATTAAGTTTGACATTAAGAAAATAAGGTATTGAACTAAAAAAAGTATTGTCTAGTTTTATTGTGGTTATTCTGTAACTTCTGACATAATTAAAATTTTTTTTATATGTTTGATACAACTAGGTACTGTCAATAGATAAAATATTTTTAGTTGGTGCCCCATGCCGTACTTACAATATACTATAAAAAACAATTAAATTAAGAATTATCTTATTTTAGTGTGTGTGATTGTCAAATATTAGCTAAAATGGACCCACTTATCGAGGAAGAGTATATAATGGAACCAGACACAGAAACATCAGGTACATTATTTTAAAATTCTGTGATACTTGCATATAGTCCTAGCCTATTAGCTTGTAGCTTGCTGGTAGACTTATATGCTTATCAACAAAATGTTGCACAGCTTAAAATTTAAATTTTCTTTCCTAAAAACAGTTATTTATAAACCTTTACCATTACCTTTCTTTGCCAATTCTAGGCTTATGGAAACAAAACAGTGTTTTGCACAGTATTTTTAGCCAAAATTAATTTGTTGACATAGGATCTCTTGTTATGATTTTTTTCTGTGTATCATTTCACTTATACATAATTTTACAGGCTATTTATCATATCAGATAATATGCTGTCATATCATATATTTAGGTAACTGATCTAAAATGGTTTCTGCCAATAAAAGTTAGAAATAATTGAATGTTTAACTATGGGAACACATCCTTATATTTATGGATAATAATTTTCAGTATTAGATTCACTATGGAGTGCAGGTCCCGTCTTACTTGGTTCCACTCTGCTAGTGGTATACATTGGTTTCAAGTGGTTCCAATGGCAGAAAGCCAACTCGGACATTGACGAAGCCACAAAAAGTGAGTAATATAGGTTACTTAAAAGATTATAAGAAATTACTTTTCCTATTAAATTGACGGCTGCTGGAACAGTATAGATCTGAGGCCAAGATTTAGAAGAATATATTTATAGAATATTCTTTTTAGATCCAGATTTATATCTCGCTCGGATGGAGGCCATACAGCGAACTCGCGAGAAACAGCAGAGAGAGTTGGAGGAGGCATCGCGAAAGAAGAAGGAAGAGGACATTGAGGTGAGAACGGAAAAATGTTACCATGTTTCTAAAATTTAAATATCTTTGTTGACCAACATATAATTTTGACAGCTGATTTTATGTTAAACTTAAATCCATTGCAAGTTGTTCTCTTCCGTTCTACGCCCTTAATTTGAGAACTGGCAGTAAATGTAAAATTAAAAGCATTTAATATATATTTCTTTTTTGACATTCATAAGTGTCCCTATATGAAAAAATTATTTTTGACTTTTGCTGTGGTCTCTGGCAGAATGACCAGCGCTGTGAAACACGTGTGATCCACAGCATAACAGCTTGGGCCAGTTACTACCACAACACACACACACACATTACACACTTAAAATGTACCTTATTCCTTTACAATTTTTTTTGTTATTTATGTGTGTTTTTGTGTGTGTGTTTCGGTAGTAATAAATGTTATGTCAGTCTGTCAGAATACAGTGGTACTTCACTATACAAGTGTTTTGAGATATGAGGGACTGCACACTACACTAAAAGTTTCTCGCACGTACCCCCCCTCGTCGTTTGCTAGTGTCGAATTACTTGATAAGCTGGGGTTTTAGCTTTTAGTACATATTTGAAAAAATTAAGCAAGTTGCTTAATTTTTTCAAGCATGTGTCCGAAGAAGAAGGTGACGTTTATTAAATGAAAGCATGAAATCATATTCTTATTCAAAAACACTTAACAAAAACAACTGAGGTGGTTTAGGGTGCTGGATGATGATGAGGATGGCATTTCAATTAATTTCGAGTTAAACTCGTGTGTCGATGTATACATAATACAGTGGTATTGAGAAAATAGTTTTTCCTTTTTAAAGTGCATTGAAAATTTTTCACCAATTTCAGAAAGAAAAACGAAAACGCGCGGAAAATTTGGCGAAACTAGAAAAGTATGGGTCAAAGGGGGGACAGAAAGTGGGACATCCGAGTGATGGAGGTGAGAAAGTTATTGTTGTTCTTGTTTTATCCGGAATTTGAACTTGAGACTCGATTGTGTCCATCAAATTTCCTAAATCAGTCTGCAATAATTTTAACAAAAGGACTCTTTTGTCTCTTTCTATCAATTTTTGATGACGCTAAGATGAAAAGAGAGATACTTTCGCGTTTCTTTTTTTATATTTGAAAGCTAGCTACTATAGATTTGATATGTTCAAAGCATAGTTTAATTTCCAAACCTATATATAATCTAAAATTATATAAAAATGAAACCCGTTTTCCGTTGTCACGACATAACATGAAAACGGCTTGACCGATTTGTCTGATTATTTTTTTATAATATTCCTTGAAGTACGAGGATGGTTCTTACGGAGAGAAAAATTAAAAAAATTTAGTGAAAAAGTCTAAAAACAACACTTTTCTACAAAATATTCGTAATAATATTTAAAGGCAATTTGAACTTTAATACCATATCATAAAGTTCAAGTGTTAGTGGAGGGGTTCCGGGAAGGTAAATTTTTATTTTTTGACATAATGTATTTGTTGTCTTATCAACTTAATTTTTTATCTTACTAGCTAGACCGGTGTCCCGAATAGTAAAATAAGTATTAAAAAAAATAAAGAATCGACTGTTAGGCGGTACGATGTTCGCCAGGCCAGCTAGTCTAAAATTATAAATATTTGTCCACAGAATATCTTCCGTTGTGCGGTGGTTCGTCTTCGTCAAGTTATAAAGCGCCTAAGCGATCCGCTTGCGCTAAAGGCGGATGTGGGAAATAATAAAATAATATTCCTTTTTTTGTGTTATCATTGAATTCATTGATGGTTAATGGTTTTCTACTCAATATGTTAATCAAATTTTAAAATAAAATGTATAATCGCTTTTATCTTTGAAATGTATAATCTGTGATTCATCGTCGCCGACAATTGACATGCGACTTGAAGCGCGGGAATATTCAAATGTCAATAGTTAATCTATTGGAATGGGAAGAATATCCCACTAAAGAACTAATATCCATAGACATGAGAAAAAAAGCAATTATCCTGGCGTCCATTTTATAACTAAAATTAATAATTGATATTTTATTTATATACTTTTTTTATACATTTGGATGTTAATTATTGGAAATTGTGTAAATAAATGATTTGATAATGTAAATAGGTGTTTGATCTTTACTTGGTTTATTATTTCGTAGCTAGTATTTATTTATTAGAAATCTTTCAGCTAATATAAATAAAACACTTAGACAATATACAAAGCCAAAATAGATTACATAGATAAAAAATATATATGAAATAGTAAACATAAGTAAGTACATTAATATACAAAAATAAAACAAACAAACGACAATTAATATATAATATTTCAAAGAACAAATTATTGGTAATTGAATGTCATCATAATTTCTTACGTATGAAATTATAGGTTTGTGGTACCTAACTATAATGTGAAACATAAATTATACTTTCTAAATTTGCTACTTTTCTTGAAAATACAGCATCTATCGTTGTACCGAAACGCGTTGTTGAATGAAGTCGAGAAGTTTTCATAGATAGATCAAATTTTTCTTCTAAAAAGTCAACTAATGGCTGAGATTCCGGAGAGCGAAAATTAACATTAAAATCTCCAGTTAGACATCGGTTAGTCATCGGTAATTCATGATAACTACTATTTAAAAGTCGAGAACCTTCAATTGTAAAGTGAAGTAATTGCTGATGAATAAATTTTATGATATTTGACAGCACATGTCAATATAACCTTGTCATTGAATATCATAGAATGTCGCAATCGTCAGAAAATTTATTATTAATATATAGGTATGTTATCTAAAGCTGGCGGCTTCAACACATTTACACTTTGTGCTTGTGTAGTGTCTGTGAATAAGCGCGAGACGTGATGTCAAACTGAAATACATTCACAAATACATCACGAAAAGACTGTCCGTCTCTCTCGCGCTCGGTCAAGCTTATGAGTATAAAAGAGACGGTTATTGTTTTTCTTTTGCTACTGTTGATGTTGATCTTTACTGTTTTATATTATTATTATTTTTTACATGTTGATCTTTTTTCAAACATTACCAGGGCAACCTCGTGAAATGGTGCACAATGTTTTGACGTGATAACGTCTTTAAAATCGTTTTAGTCGGGTGACATGTTCAGAAACTTGTGTCACAACAGAACCTCACGAGCGCGATCGCAGGTATAACGAGAGAGAGACGGACCGATCTCCCGTCTCATCTCGAGCGCTTGTCATTTACACCCGAAATTTATCATCAAAAGTGTGAATAAAACGATAGATGTAATTTAAAATTTGAAAAAATTGTTATCTTCATTAATTCCTTACTTCGCAAAAACTTATATCACCAATAAGACGTTATCACGTAAACATCTCGATCGTAAACCTACTTTACAAACAACCAATAATTTTAATTATTTTAAGCATCTTAATAAAAACAGTTTAATGAAAAAATGTTATATTTAATTTGACATCAGATGCGACTGGGGTTTTTAAGAGGAGTATTGAAAGAATAGTTAGTGAAGTGTGTTGAGCTAGAAGGAGCTTATGTCGAAAAATGAAAAATTATTTATACAAACTACTCATTTACGTTCTTGGTCGGGCTTAGAACTTTTGCATCCACCCGCGTATGCACATAATATTTATATGTATTTGACACATTTTTATTTATTATTACATTTTACTATTATTTACAACCCACCCAACCTTACTAAAACCAGAGTAGACTAAAATATATAGCTTGGCAAAAAAGTAATATTTTTAAACATACTGTATAGTGAAATTGCATTAGTGTGAGTACTGTGAACGCGCCAGCTTTCGATAACCGACCTATACTTATTTTAAAAGTAATAAAATAATCAATAAGTATATAGGTATTTAGAGTTTTTCAAAAAAAAAATTTCCAATTTAAAATATTTTTTAAACTGCAGATTTTTTTTTAAACACACTATTCACAATTGATCCGTTTGAAAATTTGGAAATAAGTAATCCAAATTGATTATGATATTAGCTACTAGATGACGTATAAGTCAAGAAGCGTGGAGTATATGACAATTGACATACTCGTATACTTACGACCAATCCGAATTATTATTTTTAAATAGCGGAAACTACACAGACTAACTAACTACACAAGTAACCGTTACTTCCGTAAGAAAAAAAAAACTTTAGAGGTGTCAAGGGACACCCGGATGGAACGAAATTCCTTTCGATTAATTTATATGTTAATTGGTATCATAACAGTATGATTGATTTTCTCAACACCAATCTTACGACGAAAAAAAAAGCCAACATCACGAGGTGTTCCCAGGCGGTCACCCATCCAAGTACTGACCTCGCCCGACGTTGCTTAACTTCGGTGATCGGACGAGAACCGGTGTATTACAATAGCAAATAGCAAAAAAGTGTCGTGACAACTTTTCGTAAGAAGTTTTTCCGTCTAGCCCCCTTTCGCAACGCTCGATAACTTCGTTCCAACAAGACTAATTTAGTTAAGTGATTCCAAAAATAATTTTCATTTCTTAACCCTACAAAAAAAGCCATCATCACGAGGTGTTCTCAGGCGGTCACCCATCCAAGTACTGACCTCGCCCGACGTTGCTTAACTTTGGTTCCGTCTAGCCCTCTTTCACAACGCGCGATAAGGAACTTCGTTCCAAAAATTCTGAGTTACTCCCTAGTCGCGCCTAAAGAAGTTTTACTATATAAACACAATATTCTTTCTGACAAACAGTACGAATTTTAACCAAATAAAAACACCACACTATCCGCTTTCACAGAACATATTTATAAGCATTTAAATAATAGCTAGAAGTAGCTATTAGATACAATAAAAGTAAATGTAAAATTAGAAGCATTAATATTTATTTCTTTAATGACGAATCACAAGTGTACATTGTGTTACCTACGTGAATAAATGATTTTTGATTTTTTTTTTGAAATAACCTTCCCTCAGCTGCCCAGTTTAAGTCCGCCTCTTAATACCAACACTTATATTGAACAAAGAAAAAGTTCAACCTATACATCATCGTTAGGTAATATAAAACAATTGATATAAAACTAAATTTAAACAGACATAGGCTTTAGTAATTGTGCTTATAAATAACTATGCGGGTGTTTAAAGTTGGACACGGGTAGGTTGTTGAGGGCCAGTTCTGCTATTAGATACAATAACCGACCCTCAGCCGCCCGGTTTAAGCCCGCTTCTTAACACCAACATATAATATTACACAGAGAAAAGTTTTACAATAATAAACATAGGAAAGTTTTACATTTACATATACGGTTGATATAAGGTTAAACTTAAACAGGGATAATCTTTAGTGAATTGTGTTTGTATATATTAAACCTAGTAATAGAAAAATCTGTAACTAGTTACACAAACGAGATTAAAAATGTTATCATACAGTGAAGTAGAATTAAAACTATAGTAAAATAAGAATACACAATTAAATGAAATTAAACTTATGGTAAAATAAAAATGGGATCAATATAATAAATTATGTTTAGTACAAATGATATTAACACAGTAAAGTAGGATTTAAATTTACTATTTAATGAAAGATAGAAGGAATAAATTTGAGATTAAAGTCTAACATAGGTTAGTAGTAGTTAGTAATTGAATCGAAGTTAAATATTAAATAGTGGGTATTATAATTATAAAAAAAGTTAAAGGTAATAGATGAATAGAGGTAACTTTATACATTTTTGTACGGGTGAGGGTGGATTACTTGCAGATTAATTGTTAAATGTGAGTGTAAAATACTATAATAATATTTTGGAAGCTTTGATAGAGCACATGAGATTTGGGAAGGGTTGTGTTGTTTAATAAAGGGTAAGGATTGTGGATGTTTTCGTGTTTCTGTGTAAATAGGTGCCCTAGAGGAGGTGCAGCGTGTAAAGGTCGTCGAAAATTTGGTCGTTTTTAATTTTATAAGTGGTTTTGTGTAAGTAGACAAATGCCCCAGTACGAGTGCTGCGCGTTGAGGTCGCTGTTAATGTGAGTGTTTGATTCAGTGTGTAATTGTGTTGTTAATATGAAATTAGTGTTTTGTGCATGTTTTAAATGTAGTTAATTTTTGCCTCAACGCGGGCACGCATGCCTGTAACTTTGGGGCACTTGTCTGAGTCGGCGCGGTGTAGGGTTGAATTGTTTGTTGTGTTCGGTGCAATTGTGTACTTCGGCCTTGCACTCCGCAGTAGGGTGGTGGGCGGAGCACTTGGCGCATGTTGGCGTAGTTGCAGGGCAGCGGCTCTTTGTGTGTCCGAAATTTAGGCAGTTTTGACACTGCCTAAATGGTGAGAAGTTGCCGCTGTGGACCCGCTGCATCCCTATGTTAACTCTGCCTAGGTCGGCGAATGCCTTCCAGGCAGAGGGTGTTGCGTTTAGAACCGCGTTGTACAGTGTAGTGTTTCTGTTGTTAGCAATGAATTTTATAGTGAATGTGTGCTTAGTTAGTGTGATGTTTTGGTCTTTTATTGTTTTAATAAGTTCAAATTCGGGTATTGTTTTCTTTATGCCTTTTAGTATTATCATTGGGTCTATGCGCTTTTCCTCTTGAGTGTTTATTTTTGTGTTTTTTTGTAGTCGTGTAAGTGTTAGTTATTTTATGCTCTTCTCTTTCGAAAACGAGTTTTATCTTGTGTTTAGATAGCGGGGTGACCATTAAAGGGGCGTATCCGCCCTCTCTGAAATTGACTGATCTACTAATTTGTGTGAGTTTCTGTTCTGCTGTGTCGAGACCCTCTCCGGACACGATGATGGAAGGCCCTGCAGGGGGTTTGGGGGTGGCGGCGGCGTTAGCGTAGGATTGATGAGTCTTATGCGGGTCCGCCGCCACTGGTTGTATCTCCGACGGCGCGGGTTTAGGGGATGCCTTAAGGACCCTGGTGTGTTCCTGCAAGGCCTTATTAGATTCATCGAGTAGCCGAGAGTGGGCCTCGAGTTTTTGTAGTAGTTTAAACTCAAACTCAAACTCAAAATATCTTTATTCAAGTGGGTAACCAAGTACACTTTTGAATCGTCAAGTTAAATTAATCATAAATTTACATTTACTACCAGTTCGCAAGTCAAAGGCGTAGAGCGGGTAAGAAGAACTGGCAAGAAACTTTCCGCCACTCTTTTTAATCGCCAAGTATTGTCATACAAATTGTTTGAACTGGAGCAATTCAATCCCAAGGATTAGGATCATTTAAGTAGTCCTCAAATTTATAAAAATCTTTGTTGATTAATTTTCGTTTAACAAGGGCTTTGAATTTATTTAGTGATAATTCTCTAATTTCGCTTGGGAGTTTGTTGTAAAAACGAATACAATTTCCATATAAGGAGTGGTTTATCTTTTGGAGCCTGGTTGGTCGTACACTCAAATTAGTTCTATTTCGCGTATTATACTGGTGAAAGTCACCATTTGTTTTAAAATCGTTTATATTTTTTTTGGACATACAACAAGGCTTCAAGAATATATGGGCGGATGCCCTTTATCATAAGAATAAGCCATGTCTTCAATAAGTTGTTATGTGGGTAGGAACAATAGAATCACAAAAAGTATCTCCCTTACAGCAATTCACTAAAATCTATTCACTCGTAATTAGGGAATCACTTAATCAATCACTTTTAATTAGTTTTGTAACAAAAAGACACAAGATTATTTGGAACAAAAAGCGATTCGTCGCAGACGTGGTGCGCTCGCCGTTGACGTTCGAAAACTAAACTAAATTCAACATGTTCGCGCTGACCATCGACACGACGCTCCGCCAGACTGACCATAGTCAAATCTCGTTCCAATAATTCTAGTAATTCTAAACAGATGGCGCTAGGAATGCGCCGTCACGGCCGGACTGACTTTCGACCGTCCTCGGGCGCATCAGATTGCAGTCCTGTAACAGTGACAGAATCAATCGGACAGGTGTCAGTAAATCTACCCGCTCGCCCAACCTGACAAGCTATGACTACTAGACGTAATGCTACTGTCATACAACTATGACTATCAGAATAAAAAAAAAAAAAAAAAAGCGTGTGTCCTTTCGACCACTCATGGACCGGACGGCACCTTTTTCTAATCACTTAACAAACATTACACTCTTTATCGGCATGTCCTATCCTTAGGATCAATTTTTCACACAGTATCAATTTGGACCGGACGGGTGTGTCCTTTCGACCAGGCACTCGTGCATGGACCGGACGACACTGTCCCTTCGACCAATTAACACTTAAGATTGGACCGGACGGGTGTGTCCTTTCGACCAGCCACTTGTGCATGGACCGGACGACACTGTCCCTTCGACCAATGAACACTTACGGTTGGACCGGATGAATGTGTCCCTTCGACCAGCCGCTATCAGCTGCATGGCCCGGACGACATTATCCTTTCGACCAACGAACACTTAAGGTTGGACCGGATGAATGTGTCCCTACGACCAGCCGCTATCAGCTGCATGGCCCGGACGACATTATCCTTTCGACCAACTTCACACACACACACACCACGTTATTCAATGACTCTTCTCACTAATCGTGCCAACATAGTTAAGTAGACTTCAGTGCTTACAGATTACACATACCTATAAGTTACGGACTGTCTTGCTCTGCGTGAATTCGGACCTCATGCTCAAAGATTTCGCGATCTGAAATGTTAATGGGTATCAGACTCCGCTGTAAGCGTGTCTGATCCTGCGGACAGTGTATCGGAGCCTGCACTCACATATCACAAACATTCGGTCTATCGAGGTGACCATAGCATCGAAATCCGCTGCAGTATTGATTTAGCTCGGAACGCCTTTTCAAAACTAAAAAAAAAAAGTACTTTGTGACAAGCGTCTAAATTTACAGCTTAGAACTCGTATTGCGCGATGTTACGTCTTCTCTGTGCTGCTCTACGGCGTAGAATCTTGGACGCTGACAGAGACTATGTCCAAAAAAACTGGAAGCGTTTGAGATCTGGGTTTATCAACGTATGCTTAAAATATCTTGGACAGACCGCATACGAAATACAACCGTGCTGGACAGAATGCAGAAGAACAAAGAAGTGCTTATGACGGTTAAGAAAAGGAAATTTGAGTATTTCGGACACGTTTTACGCAACTCCAAAAAATATGAGCTCCTTCAACTAATCATACAAGGCAAAGTGGCAGGTAGAAGGAGACCTGGCCGCAGACGCACGTCCTGGTTGAAAAACTTGAGACAATGGTTTGGTCAAAGCACCAAGTCATTGTTTAGAATCGCGGCATCCAAAATTAAAATAGCCAAGATGATCGCCAACCTTCGCAAGGAGATGGCACTATAAGAATAAGAAGAAACTTCCTATCTAACTCAGTTTGGTTGCGCTCGCAACTTTTGATGAATACGAAATCGCCCTTAGAAAATGGCTTGATAGTAGCTCGACCTTGGTCAAATCGTAAAGTATCGGATGCGGCTGCCCTTTGTATGTTAGGAGACGCATCTTGCCTAGCTGACTCTACGTCAATTCGCTGTTGTTGTTCTGAATCTGGACTTGAACACCTAATTCTCGACATACCTAGAGATTGAGAACGGATACCGAACTGTAGACCCAGTACTATTAAGCGCTAATTGCACATTACCCAACTCGTCACGCCTATTGGGATCGCTTTCGATAATCGCTAGCAAAACTTTTCAAAGCGCGCATTACACGCTTGACTTGCCCATTTGCCCCGCTGGAGCCAGTTGCTATAAAATGCAGCCCAATGTTACGCTCCGGACAAAAGCTCCTGAAATCCTGGCCAACGCAACACCTGCCTTGATCGGCTACTATGCGCTTAGGTGCTCCAAAAAAAGGCAAACGGCATTTTTAACGGCTTGAACCGCGCTAGCTGCGTCTAATGTGCTCTAATAATACCCATTTAGTGAACGCATCAACAATTACCGAACAATACTCCTTACGGTCACTTTTTCTCCTTAGTTTGCGGGTGAAGTCGATATAAATCGTCTGCCACGGTACCGGAGCTTTTGGAATAGAATGTAGCTGCACAGGCTGAGCACCTGCGGGACCCTTCGATGACTTGCAGACAATGCAAGAGTCAACAATTTTTCTAACGCACTCGGACATCTGAGGGAACTAACACTGTTCGTACAGTCTGTCCAGTGTTCCGTCACCACCCAGACGCTGCAACTCGTTATGAACGTGACTGATCAAAGTCCATATTAGGGAACGTGGAACGACTGGCAGCCATGATGTGATCTTGTTTCCTCCTATAAAGAACTCCATTCCTAACGTCACATGTCTGCCCAAACGGTTTAGGAAAATCGCCATTATTGTGCTTGTCGATCAAGTCTTGGACCTCTGCATCACGTTTCCGTTCCACAGAAAGCCAGCGCCGATGAATTTCTACAAAATTTACTGTCTGAATTGTAGGTTTTGAAGAGACTTGTGACTCGGAAACTAAGCTATTGGGGTCCGGCAGCAGATTTCTAGAAAGGCAATCCGCGTGCTCCATGCCACGACCCTCGCGATATATGATATCAAAATCGTAGGCTTGTAAAAATGCCCACCAACGATGAACACGTGGGGTCAGGTCAGTTTTAGACTTCAAACATTAACTTGTTCCTCAAATTGAAAAAAAAAAAAAAATCAAATTATCATTATTAATTTTGACGACTACATGAAATGTCAAGAGTTTTATAAAATTTTCAAGATTAACCTCACTCGAAATCTGTGACGTAGATTTTATTTCATCACCACCAATGCCCGCAAGATACACAAGATCATTGCGCACAGTACTTGGGAACTTAGTAGAATAGCTCTCTTTTCTCAACGAGCAAGACGATCCGCTATCAAACAAAAAAAAGGAGACTGACTCACCAGATGACATCCCCAAGGTGCCCCTCGACAGCCACTGTTCGCAGATATTGACCTATTACCTTGCAGTAGATCCACCACCTTTTTTTCCTTTTCTTTACAAATTGTTGCTATGTGTCCAACTTGACCGCATATATAACAGGTTACGGTAGAAGTTTTCTCGGGGGCACGTGTTGCAGTTGACGGATCTTGCTGCTTAGTCATCCTAGAAGAATCTTCTCGAAGACGCTTTTTACAGTCGGCTTGCCGGTGTCCGAGGATTTCACAAAAATGACATTTACCAGGAAATCTTGCGTCCACAATTCTAGTGCTTTTTCGCTAATTCGCTTGAAATCAGGCTCTTGGATTTCAGTAACACCCGATCTTCGCTTTAGGGAAATGCCTTTTAAGATTCTAAACAGCTGAGGTTTAATAGTGACAGTATATGCGTTTAGCTCACGGCATATCAAATCATCCTTCTGACATAAGACCGATATGACGTATCCAGTTATAAAATCTTGAGATTCGGGTTTTAGGTATAGTTTCGATCATATTCCATAAGCGCAGGCCACTCTGCTGTAGTTTCTTTTGTTCCAATTTGAAAACGCAATATTTCATCAAAGAAGTCTTGAAATAATTTTGGTTTACAAAATCTAGCCATTAAACTTTGTTTTACATTCTCCCATGTCAGCTCATACAAATTTAACTTGCTCAAGCAAGCTGCGCGCCCTTTCAGTACACTGCTAAGAGCTAGAGAAATCTACGCCCTCTAAATGTTACTTTAAGCTCAGTAATTAAGACCAACCTTCTATATCCGCGTCTGCGTCTACCCGATTAAACTACGAATTTCACTGCACTATACTGGGCGTTAGCAGTTGCCACCGGTGGTTGCGTTGTCGCTAACATCCGAGTCAGTTTCCATATTACTTAACAACTTCAAGGCGCTATTTTAGTCAGGTGGTTGTTTTTGCACGGTCAGTAGCGCATGGGATCCCACTTCTGATATGGGCGGATGCCCTTTATCATAAGAATAAGCCATGTCTTCAATAAGTTGTTATGTGGGTAGGAACAATAGAATCACAAAAAGTATCTCCCTTACAGCAATTCACTAAAATCTATTCACTCGTAATTAGGGAATCACTTAATCAATCACTTTTAATTAGTTTTGTAACAAAAAGACACAAGATTATTTGGAACAAAAAGCGATTCGTCGCAGACGTGGTGCGCTCGCCGTTGACGTTCGAAAACTAAACTAAATTCAACATGTTCGCGCTGACCATCGACACGACGCTCCGCCAGACTGACCATAGTCAAATCTCGTTCCAATAATTCTAGTAATTCTAAACAGATGGCGCTAGGAATGCGCCGTCAAATATATATATAGTTGTGTGGTGTGTATATGTGTATGGGTTGACGGTGTAGTTGTTGGAGGTGTAATCGCGGCTTTGGTAGCCTGTGATGTGTGCGGTGTGGGGGCGGGAGAGTTGGGGCAGGTGGTAGGTGAGGGGTAAATGAAGCCGACGACTCCGAAGAGGCCTTCGATTGCCTCTGTGATTGCGGTTTTTAGTTCCCCTTTTAAGTTGCGGGAGGCAGCGAGAGCTTGTAAGCCAGTCTGCCTATATTCTTTGGCCATCTCCATGTGAGCCGACTCTGTTGGGCGTTTCTCGCGAGTGAAGGCCGGGCTCAACATCTCTACTAAGGTCCGTCTAGCTGGTGTTGAGGACGTAGAGGGAGTGGAGGCTTTGCTAGTTGGTGGAATCACTTTGGGTGAGGTTCGGGATAACATTTTGCTGGTATAAGGTAGAAGGGGGGGCTGGAATGTAGTTTTCTATATACTGGTGTGTTCGCCTATTAAAGACGAGTTTAATGATACCCAACTCGAGGGGGTAGGGGTAAGGCGGAAAAAATCGTTTTGTTATAAAAAATGGGGGGGTTTATGAGGGAAACTATGGGCTCTATCGAAATCGCCTCGCCGAGTTGGTTTACGGCCAAAACCAATATGCAATATCAATCCAATTTTAGCTGTCATAGACTGACAATTCAATCCATTTCTAAAGAAAAGCATGCCAATATTCAATACATGGACTGAGATACCAATCTAATTATTCAACCAATCGTTCAGAGGGCGGATAAGAGATTGAAGATTGCCCTCTGTATGAAAATGAATGTTTACTCATGCCAACAACCTATCTGTCCATTTTGACAGTTGCTTGATTGGCCAAATCAATCTCGGATTGCTATCGGTGAAACTCGTATGATTTGGGTTTGGGATTGCGACCTAACTTAATATTCATTGGGAAAATTTATTCTTCTTCGTCATCTTCCAGTTCTAGTGATAGTGATTTGGAAGTTTAAATGCAATTATCCGATTGGGATAGTAATTCTGAAGCTGGAAGAAGACAACGTACTTCTGTGAGAAGACATAAGAAGACAAGAATTTATTATATCCAGAGCCTGAATGACGCCGAATTCACATTTAGATTAAGGTTAACAAAAGAAGCTTTGGAGACACTTTTACACAAAGTGATGTCTATATATGACTTCTTGCAGGTTTCATCTTTTCATCAACTTTTGTAAAAAAAAATTAAATATTAGCTACAACTAAAAATATTTGTTACTATAGATACTACCTACTAACTCCACTTCAAAACCTCAAGACTCCAGCAGAACATCTTTATAACGAATCTCAAATACGAAGCAGAAATGTGGTGGAAAGGACATAATATGGTGTTTGGAAAAAATCGGTTCCCCAAAATCGGTTTGTCAAAAAAGGTTTTGCTTCAAGTATCTCGTGTACAAGCCGTGATAGTGGCATGTGCAGTGTTGCACAATATTGCTATTGATATGCGAGATGAACATTTTGAACTACTGCAACAAGTAGATGAACAAGCTGATGATATTGATCAAAGCGCAATTGACAACGTGGGAAATGCAAGTGTGCGAAGTAATATTATAAGTGATTATTTTGCTTTATTACTATAATATTTTATAAATTACAACATTTTTGAGATAAATTAAATAAAAATTCAATGCTTTTATTTAAATAAAAATACAAATTTTTAATACAATACATCCTCGCTCCAGACACAAAATCTGTTATTTTTCTAATTTATTTAACAATATATTTTTTTCTATGGCCCATAATTCTCTTTTATGCTCTCTTTCTTCCTCTTCAAATTCAATTTCTCTTATTTAGAAGCTCTTCCTTTCAATTGACTTTCATTTCCTTCGACAGACAACAATATCATGTCTTTGACTTTTTCCTCGATAGGGGGTAAGAGGAGTAGCAGCACTAGGGCCACCTCCTGTACGATATGTTTCAGCATGTATCAAGGCAGACTTTTTTCTTGTAGCCCTCTTTAAGCTTTAGCACTGCGAAAGTTTACCCCACTTGTGCTATTAAACAGCGCCTCCAGCGTCTTCCAGCACCGCTCTTTCTCCTGCCAGGTGACTGAGTCACTCTTTTTTATTTTCTAATATATTTTTATGGTCAGCAACAAGCGAAGTTAGAAGGTCAACTTCTTCCCGGCTGAAATTGACGCTTCTTTCACGTTTTTGAGTAGACATTTTTTTAAGTTAAAGAACCAACCTCGAATCACAAAAACAACATACACAAACTACTCAGAGAAAAATTATATTTGTAATAATATGTACTAAAATACTCAATAACCTAACAAACAAAAATACCATATGACAATGACAGCCCGTTTCATTACAAGTAATATTAAATGACCAACAAAAAGGTTAAGGTTCTATGTTTTTCTATAGAATTTTGTAACTTTATTTGTTCGTAACAAAAAAACAAACAAAACGTTGCATAGCTATTTGCTACTTTATCCATACATTGTGAAACAGACCCTAAGGCCCTTTCTGCACTGCTCCGGTCCGGCGTCGGAAGCCGGAATGAGTCATTAAAAAAATATCGGAAAGCCGGATTGCGCTTCTCCACTATATCCGATCCGACAATAACCGATACTTGTATATTTATCATGCAACACTGATATTAACTTAAACCCATATACTTTATTTTATTAATAAAACGTTCTAAATTCTGAATATTTTATTGCCTGGCTAGTTTATTACTTTTTTTACATTGTCTATCTTGAAATATTATAATCTACTTAATAAATCGTTCACTAATACTTAATTATATAATATAACTATAAATAAATAAACCTATGAATAATAATTTATAACCTCTTGGATATACTTGGACCGATAAAACACAGCGTTCCGATCTAGCAAGTTAGCGGATCGTTAAAAACCGGATGCCGGAGTAGTGGAGAAGCACGTAAGTACTGTTGTGAGTTTCTAAATCGGATCGGTAATTAACGTTTGCCGGACCGGAGCAGTGGAGAAACGGCCTAAGTCTTACTTATTTTATTTCGTTCCAAAAACAGCAAACTTTTGGTATGCTTGAACACAACATATTGCATTGAACGAAACGCGGTCGAGAGGCAAGGATCACGCAAAAGATTGCTGTCAATCTTTTGTCAAATAAATAATCGGATAGCAGAAATGTTTATTGGCATGCAGATTGGAGATCGGTCTTTAGATATGAATCAGTCCAAGATTGGTTATAATCATAGATTGATGATACATTATTAATTTTGGCCGTTAGATTAGCCCAAGCTCGGTGGGTTTCAGACAAAAAGTTAAAAGTTTGAAAATTTTATGAAGTTGGGGCTGGTAATCCACCCTACCTGATTTTTCTATGCAAGATTGCTCGCTTGATATTATTCGGAGGGTGCGGATGTTTGGTATTTATCTGAATTTATTACTAAAAGATAGAATGTAGTTTTTTGCGCATCTCACTATATTTCACTTCACTGAAATGTCACTGAATACCACTTTTTTGAATTTTTTAGACTTTTTTAAGGCACGGAGCGGCGAGGATTCGACCGTTTCGGGTGGCGTTTGGACGCGGACTCGGGTTAGGTTAGGTTCCCCCCCTCCGAGATGCGCTATCTTGTGGTGTAATTTTTATCGAAATCCATAATGTAGTTTTTGAGAAAATTACGTTTATTTTCATTATTTAGTCAATTATGATCAAAACATTAAAAATATACATTTCAAATTTTTATCAAAATCCGTAAGGTAGTTTTTGAGAAAATTACGTTGATGTGCATAGTTCAGTCAATTATGATCAAAACGTTTAAAATAATACATCAAAACGTTTCATATAAAATACGCTATCTTGTGGTGTAATTTTTATCAAAATCCATAAGGTAGTTTTTGAGAAAATTAATTTTTGTACATTTTTTAGTTTATTATGATCAAAACATTTAACATAATACATTAAAACGTTTCTAATAGAATACGCTATATTGTGGTGTAATTTTTTATCAAAATCCTTAAGGTAAATTTTGAGAAAATTAATTTTTGTAAATTTTTTAGTTAATTATGATCAAAACATTAAACATAATACATCAAAACGTTTCTAATAAAATACGCTATCTTGTGGTGTAATTTTTATCAAAATCCATATGGTAGTTTTTGAGAAAATTAATTTTTGTACATTTTTTAGTTAATTACAATCAAAACATTAAACATAATACATCAAAACGTTTCTAATAAAATACGCTATCTTGTGGTGTAATTTTTATCAAAATCCATAAGGTAGTTTTTGAGAAAATTAATTTTTGTAATTTTTTTAATTAATTATGATCAAAACATTAAACATAATACAGCAAAACGTTTCTAATAGAATACGCTATATTGTGGTGTAATTTTTATCAAAATCCATAAGGTAGTTTTTGAGAAAATTAATTTTTGTACATTTTTTAGTTAATTATGATTATAACATTAAACATAATACATTAAAACGTTTCTAATAGAATACGCTATATTGTGGTGTAATTTTTATCAAAATCCATAAGGTAGTTTTTGAGAAAATTAATTTTTGTACATTTTTTAGTTAATTATCATCAAAACATTAAACATAATACATCAAAACGTTTCTAATAGAATACGCTATATTGTGGTGTAATTTTTATCAAAATCCATTAGGTAGTTTTTGAGAAAATTACGTTTTTGTACATTTTTTAGTAAATTATGATCAAAACATTAAAAATAATACATCAAAACGTTTCTAATAAAATACGCTATCTTGTGGTGTAATTTTTATCAAAATCCATAAGGTAGTTTTTGAGAAAATTAATTTTTGTCCATTTTTTAGTTAATTATGATCAAAACATTAAACATAATACATCAAAACGTTTCTAATAGAATACGCTATATTGTGGTGTAATTTTTATCAAAATCCATAAGGTAGTTTTTGAGAAAATTAATTTTTGTACATTTTTTAGTCAATTATGATCAAAACATTAAAAATAATACATCAAAACGTTTCTAATAAAATACGCTATCTTGTGGTGTAATTTTTATCAAAATCTATTAGGTAGTTTTTGAGAAAATTAATTTTTGTACATTTTTAAGTCAATTATGATCAAAACATTAAAAATAATACATCAAAACGTTTCTACTAAAATACGCTATCTTGTGGTGTAATTTTTATCAAAATCCATAAGGTAGTTTTTGAGAAAATTAATTTTTGTCCATTTTTTAGTTAATTATGATTATAACATTAAACATAATACATTAAAACGTTTCTAATAGAATACGCTATATTGTGGTGTAATTTTTATCAAAATCCATAAGGTAGTTTTTGAGAAAATTAATTTTTGTACATTTTTTAGTCAATTATGATCAAAACATTAAAAATAATACATCAAAACGTTTCTAATAGAATACGCTATCTTGTGGTGTAATTTTTATCAAAATCCATAAGTTAGTTTTTGAGAAAATTAATTTTTGTACATTATTTAGTCAATTATGATCAAAACATTTAACATAATACATCAAAACGTTTCTAATAGAATACGCTATCTTGTGGTGTAATTTTTATCAAAATCCATAAGGTAGTTTTTGAGAAAATTAATTTTTGTACATTTTTTAGTCAATTATGATCAAAACATTAAAAATAATACACCAAAACGTTTCTAATAGAATACGCTATCTTGTGGTGTAATTTTTATCAAAATCCATAAGTTAGTTTTTGAGAAAATTAATTTTTGTACATTATTTAGTCAATTATGATCAAAACATTTAACATAATACATCAAAACGTTTCTAATAGAATACGCTATCTTGTGGTGTAATTTTTATCAAAATCCATAAGGTAGTTTTTGAGAAAATTAATTTTTGTACATTATTTAGTCAATTATGATCAAAACATTAAACATAATACATCAAAACGTTTCTAATAGAATACGCTATCTTGTGGTGTAATTTTTATCAAAATCCATAAGGTAATTTTTGAGAAAATTAATTTTTGTACATTATTTAGTCAATTATGATCAAAACATTAAACATTAAACATCAAAACGTTTCTAATAGAATACGCTATCTTGTGGTGTAATTTTTATCAAAATCCATAAGGTAGTTTTTGAGAAAATTAATTTTTGTACATTATTTAGTCAATTATGATCAAAACATTAAACATTAAACATCAAAACGTTTCTAATAGAATACGCTATCTTGTGGTGTAATTTTTATCAAAATCCATAAGGTAGTTTTTGAGAAAATTAATTTTTGTACATTATTTAGTCAATTATGATCAAAACATTAAACATAATACATCAAAACGTTTCTAATAGAATACGCTATCTTGTGGTGTAATTTTTATCAAAATCCATAAGGTAGTTTTTGAGAAAATTAATTTTTGTACATTATTTAGTCAATTATGATAAATACATTAAACATAATACATCAAAACGTTTCTCATAAAATACGCTATCTTTTGGTGTAATTTTTATCAAAATCCATAAGGTAATTTTTGAGAAAATTTATTTTTGTACATTTTTTAGTCAATTATGATCAAAACATTAAAAATAATACACCAAAACGTTTCTAATAGAATACGCTATCTTGTGGTGTAATTTTTATCAAAATCCATAAGTTAGTTTTTGAGAAAATTAATTTTTGTACATTATTTAGTCAATTATGATCAAAACATTTAACATAATACATCAAAACGTTTCTAATAGAATACGCTATCTTGTGGTGTAATTTTTATCAAAATCCATAAGGTAGTTTTTGAGAAAATTAATTTTTGTACATTATTTAGTCAATTATGATCAAAACATTAAACATAATACATCAAAACGTTTCTAATAGAATACGCTATCTTGTGGTGTAATTTTTATCAAAATCCATAAGGTAGTTTTTGAGAAAATTAATTTTTGTACATTATTTAGTCAATTATGATAAATACATTAAACATAATACATCAAAACGTTTCTCATAAAATACGCTATCTTTTGGTGTAATTTTTATCAAAATCCATAAGGTAATTTTTGAGAAAATTTATTTTTGTACATTATTTAGTCAATTATGATCAAAACATTAAACATAATACATCAAAACGTTTCTAATAGAATACGCTATCTTGTGGTGTAATTTTTATCAAAATCCATAAGGTAGTTTTTGAGAAAATTAATTTTTGTACATTATTTAGTCAATTATGATCAAAACATTAAACATAATACATCAAAACGTTTCTAATAGAATACGCTATCTTGTGGTGTAATTTTTATCAAAATCCATAAGGTAGTTTTTGAGAAAATTAATTTTTGTACATTTTTTAGTCAATTATGATCAAAACATTAAAAATAATACATCAAAACGTTTCTAATAGAATACGCTATCTTGTGGTGTAATTTTTATCAAAATCCATAAGTTAGTTTTTGAGAAAATTAATTTTTGTACATTTTTTAGTTTATTATGATCAAAACATTTAACATAATACATTAAAACGTTTCTAATAGAATACGCTATATTGTGGTGTAATTTTTTATCAAAATCCTTAAGGTAAATTTTGAGAAAATTAATTTTTGTAAATTTTTTAGTCAATTATGATCAAAACATTAAACATAATACATCAAAACGTTTCTAATAAAATACGCTATCTTGTGGTGTAATTTTTATCAAAATCCATATGGTAGTTTTTGAGAAAATTAATTTTTGTACATTTTTTAGTTAATTACAATCAAAACATTAAACATAATACATCAAAACGTTTCTAATAGAATACGCTATATTGTGGTGTAATTTTTATCAAAATCCATAAGGTAGTTTTTGAGAAAATTAATTTTTGTACATTTTTTAGTCAATTATGATCAAAACATTAAAAATAATACATCAAAACGTTTCTAATAGAATACGCTATCTTGTGGTGTAATTTTTATCAAAATCCATAAGTTAGTTTTTGAGAAAATTAATTTTTGTACATTATTTAGTCAATTATGATCAAAACATTAAACATAATACATCAAAACGTTTCTAATAGAATACGCTATCTTGTGGTGTAATTTTTATCAAAATCCATAAGGTAATTTTTGAGAAAATTAATTTTTGTACATTATTTAGTCAATTATGATCAAAACATTAAACATCAAAACGTTTCTAATAGAATACGCTATCTTGTGGTGTAATTTTTATCAAAATCCATAAGGTAGTTTTTGAGAAAATTAATTTTTGTACATTATTTAGTCAATTATGATCAAAACATTAAACATTAAACATCAAAACGTTTCTAATAGAATACGCTATCTTGTGGTGTAATTTTTATCAAAATCCATAAGGTAGTTTTTGAGAAAATTAATTTTTGTACATTATTTAGTCAATTATGATCAAAACATTAAACATAATACATCAAAACGTTTCTAATAGAATACGCTATCTTGTGGTGTAATTTTTATCAAAATCCATAAGGTAGTTTTTGAGAAAATTAATTTTTGTACATTATTTAGTCAATTATGATAAATACATTAAACATAATACATCAAAACGTTTCTCATAAAATACGCTATCTTTTGGTGTAATTTTTATCAAAATCCATAAGGTAATTTTTGAGAAAATTTATTTTTGTACATTATTTAGTCAATTATGATCAAAACATTAAACATCAAAACGTTTCTAATAGAATACGCTATCTTGTGGTGTAATTTTTATCAAAATCCATAAGGTAGTTTTTGAGAAAATTAATTTTTGTACATTATTTAGTCAATTATGATCAAAACATTAAACATTAAACATCAAAACGTTTCTAATAGAATACGCTATCTTGTGGTGTAATTTTTATCAAAATCCATAAGGTAGTTTTTGAGAAAATTAATTTTTGTACATTATTTAGTCAATTATGATCAAAACATTAAACATAATACATCAAAACGTTTCTAATAGAATACGCTATCTTGTGGTGTAATTTTTATCAAAATCCATAAGGTAGTTTTTGAGAAAATTAATTTTTGTACATTATTTAGTCAATTATGATAAATACATTAAACATAATACATCAAAACGTTTCTCATAAAATACGCTATCTTTTGGTGTAATTTTTATCAAAATCCATAAGGTAATTTTTGAGAAAATTTATTTTTGTACATTATTTAGTCAATTATGATCAAAACATTAAACATAATACATCAAAACGTTTCTAATAGAATACGCTATCTTGTGGTGTAATTTTTATCAAAATCCATAAGGTAGTTTTTGAGAAAATTAATTTTTGTACATTATTTAGTCAATTATGATCAAAACATTAAACATAATACATCAAAACGTTTCTAATAGAATACGCTATCTTGTGGTGTAATTTTTATCAAAATCCATAAGGTAGTTTTTGAGAAAATTAATTTTTGTACATTTTTTAGTCAATTATGATCAAAACATTAAAAATAATACATCAAAACGTTTCTAATAGAATACGCTATCTTGTGGTGTAATTTTTATCAAAATCCATAAGTTAGTTTTTGAGAAAATTAATTTTTGTACATTTTTTAGTTTATTATGATCAAAACATTTAACATAATACATTAAAACGTTTCTAATAGAATACGCTATATTGTGGTGTAATTTTTTATCAAAATCCTTAAGGTAAATTTTGAGAAAATTAATTTTTGTAAATTTTTTAGTCAATTATGATCAAAACATTAAACATAATACATCAAAACGTTTCTAATAAAATACGCTATCTTGTGGTGTAATTTTTATCAAAATCCATATGGTAGTTTTTGAGAAAATTAATTTTTGTACATTTTTTAGTTAATTACAATCAAAACATTAAACATAATACATCAAAACGTTTCTAATAAAATACGCTATCTTGTGGTGTAATTTTTATCAAAATCCATAAGGTAGTTTTTGAGAAAATTAATTTTTGTAATTTTTTTAATTAATTATGATCAAAACATTAAACATAATACAGCAAAACGTTTCTAATAGAATACGCTATATTGTGGTGTAATTTTTATCAAAATCCATAAGGTAGTTTTTGAGAAAATTAATTTTTGTACATTTTTTAGTTAATTATGATTATAACATTAAACATAATACATTAAAACGTTTCTAATAGAATACGCTATATTGTGGTGTAATTTTTATCAAAATCCATAAGGTAGTTTTTGAGAAAATTAATTTTTGTACATTTTTTAGTTAATTATCATCAAAACATTAAACATAATACATCAAAACGTTTCTAATAGAATACGCTATATTGTGGTGTAATTTTTATCAAAATCCATTAGGTAGTTTTTGAGAAAATTACGTTTTTGTACATTTTTTAGTAAATTATGATCAAAACATTAAAAATAATACATCAAAACGTTTCTAATAAAATACGCTATCTTGTGGTGTAATTTTTATCAAAATCCATAAGGTAGTTTTTGAGAAAATTAATTTTTGTCCATTTTTTAGTTAATTATGATCAAAACATTAAACATAATACATCAAAACGTTTCTAATAGAATACGCTATATTGTGGTGTAATTTTTATCAAAATCCATAAGGTAGTTTTTGAGAAAATTAATTTTTGTACATTTTTTAGTCAATTATGATCAAAACATTAAAAATAATACATCAAAACGTTTCTAATAAAATACGCTATCTTGTGGTGTAATTTTTATCAAAATCTATTAGGTAGTTTTTGAGAAAATTAATTTTTGTACATTTTTAAGTCAATTATGATCAAAACATTAAAAATAATACATCAAAACGTTTCTACTAAAATACGCTATCTTGTGGTGTAATTTTTATCAAAATCCATAAGGTAGTTTTTGAGAAAATTAATTTTTGTCCATTTTTTAGTTAATTATGATCAAAACATTAAAAATAATACATCAAAACGTTTCTAATAAAATACGCTATCTTGTGGTGTAATTTTTATCAAAATCTATTAGGTAGTTTTTGAGAAAATTAATTTTTGTACATTTTTAAGTGAATTATGATCAAAACATTAAAAATAATACATCAAAACGTTTCTACTAAAATACGCTATCTTGTGGTGTAATTTTTATCAAAATCCATAAGGTAGTTTTTGAGAAAATTAATTTTTGTACATTTTTTAGTTAATTATGATCAAAACATTAAACATAATACATCAAAACGTTTCTAATAGAATACGCTATATTGTGGTGTAATTTTTATCAAAATCCATAAGGTAGTTTTTGAGAAAATTAATTTTTGTACATTTTTTAGTCAATTATCATCAAAACATTAAACATAATACATCAAAACGTTTCTAATAGAATACGCTATATTGTGGTGTAATTTTTATCAAAATCCATAAGGTAGTTTTTGAGAAAATTAATTTTTGTACATTTTTTAGTCAATTATCATCAAAACATTAAACATAATACATCAAAACGTTTCTAATAGGTTAGGTTAGGTTAGGTTAGGTTAGGTTAGGTTAGGTTAGGTTAGGTTAGGTTAGGTTAGGTTAGGTTAAGGGCCTCATAGCCAAGCGGCTTTGTATGTGACCGTGGTGGGTGTGAGGTTCCGGGTTCGATTCCCGGTCCGAGTGTAAATTTATATTTATTCTCGGCCTTTGGTAGGGCTGTACGGTGCCGGGCGAGTGTTTAAACCGTACATAGTGGGCACAGTTGAGATTCTATAGTGTGCAGTGGGCACCCAACTATATCGATACTCCTGTGTGAGGATGGCAATTACAAGTGGTTAAGTAATTCAACATTCCTTTTAAGGGCCTCATAGCCAAGCGGCTTTGTATGTGACCGTGGTGGGTGTGAGGTTCCGGGTTCGATTCCCGGTCCGAGTGTAAATTTATATTAAGGGCCTCATAGCCAAACGGCTTTGTATGTGACCGTGGTGGGTGTGAGGTTCCGGGTTCGATTCCCGGTCCGAGTGTAAATTTATATTTATTCTCGGCCTTTGGTAGGGCTGTACGGTGCCGGGCGAGTGTTTAAACCGTACATAGTGGGCACAGTTGAGATTCTATAGTGTGCAGTGGGCACCCAACTATATCGATACTCCTGTGTGAGGATGGCAATTACAAGTGGTTAAGTAATTCAACATTCCTTTTAGGGCCTCATAGCCAAGCGGCTTTGTATGTGACCGTGGTGGGTGTGAGGTTCCGGGTTCGATTCCCGGTCCGAGTGTAAATTTATATTTATTCTCGGCCTTTGGTAGGGCTGTACGGTGCCGGGCGAGTGTTTAAACCGTACATAGTGGGCACAGTTGAGATTCTATAGTGTGCAGTGGGCACCCAACTATATCGATACTCCTGTGTGAGGATGGCAATTACAAAGTGGTTAAGTAATTCAACATTCCTTTTAAGGGCCTCATAGCCAAGCGGCTTTGTATGTGACCGTGGTGGGTGTGAGGTTCCGGGTTCGATTCCCGGTCCGAGTGTAAATTTATATTTATTCTCGGCCTTTGGTAGGGCTGTACGGTGCCGGGCGAGTGTTTAAACCGTACATAGTGGGCACAGTTGAGATTCTATAGTGTGCAGTGGGCACCCAACTATATCGATACTCCTGTGTGAGGATGGCAATTACAAGTGGTTAAGTAATTCAACATTCCTTTTAAGGGCCTCATAGCCAAGCGGCTTTGTATGTGACCGTGGTGGGTGTGAGGTTCCGGGTTCGATTCCCGGTCCGAGTGTAAATTTATATTTATTCTCGGCCTTTGGTAGGGCTGTACGGTGCCGGGCGAGTGTTTAAACCGTACATAGTGGGCACGGTTGAGTTTCTATAGTGTGCAGTGGGCACCCAGCTATATTGAGATTCCTGTGTAGGCTTAGAACGTAGCAATACGCTCTAGGCCGAGGGTGGCAATTACAAGTGGTTAAGTAATTGGACATTCCTTTTAAGGGCCTCATAGCCAAGCGGCTTTGTATGTGACCGTGGTGGGTGTGAGGTTCCGGGTTCGATTCCCGGTCCGAGTGTAAATTTATATTTATTCTCGGCCTTTGGTAGGGCTGTACGGTGCCGGGCGAGTGTTTAAACCGTACATAGTGGGCACAGTTGAGATTCTATAGTGTGCAGTGGGCACCCAACTATATCGATACTCCTGTGTGAGGATGGCAATTACAAGTGGTTAAGTAATTCAACATTCCTTTTTAAGGGCCTCATAGCCAAGCGGCTTTGTATGTGACCGTGGTGGGTGTGAGGTTCCGGGTTCGATTCCCGGTCCGAGTGTAAATTTATATTTATTCTCGGCCTTTGGTAGGGCTGTACGGTGCCGGGCGAGTGTTTAAACCGTACATAGTGGGCACAGTTGAGATTCTATAGTGTGCAGTGGGCACCCAACTATATCGATACTCCTGTGTGAGGATGGCAATTACAAGTGGTTAAGTAATTCAACATTCCTTTTAAGGGCCTCATAGCCAAGCGGCTTTGTATGTGACCGTGGTGGGTGTGAGGTTCCGGGTTCGATTCCCGGTCCGAGTGTAAATTTATATTAAGGGCCTCATAGCCAAACGGCTTTGTATGTGACCGTGGTGGGTGTGAGGTTCCGGGTTCGATTCCCGGTCCGAGTGTAAATTTATATTTATTCTCGGCCTTTGGTAGGGCTGTACGGTGCCGGGCGAGTGTTTAAACCGTACATAGTGGGCACAGTTGAGATTCTATAGTGTGCAGTGGGCACCCAACTATATCGATACTCCTGTGTGAGGATGGCAATTACAAGTGGTTAAGTAATTCAACATTCCTTTTAGGGCCTCATAGCCAAGCGGCTTTGTATGTGACCGTGGTGGGTGTGAGGTTCCGGGTTCGATTCCCGGTCCGAGTGTAAATTTATATTTATTCTCGGCCTTTGGTAGGGCTGTACGGTGCCGGGCGAGTGTTTAAACCGTACATAGTGGGCACAGTTGAGATTCTATAGTGTGCAGTGGGCACCCAACTATATCGATACTCCTGTGTGAGGATGGCAATTACAAAGTGGTTAAGTAATTCAACATTCCTTTTAAGGGCCTCATAGCCAAGCGGCTTTGTATGTGACCGTGGTGGGTGTGAGGTTCCGGGTTCGATTCCCGGTCCGAGTGTAAATTTATATTTATTCTCGGCCTTTGGTAGGGCTGTACGGTGCCGGGCGAGTGTTTAAACCGTACATAGTGGGCACAGTTGAGATTCTATAGTGTGCAGTGGGCACCCAACTATATCGATACTCCTGTGTGAGGATGGCAATTACAAGTGGTTAAGTAATTCAACATTCCTTTTAAGGGCCTCATAGCCAAGCGGCTTTGTATGTGACCGTGGTGGGTGTGAGGTTCCGGGTTCGATTCCCGGTCCGAGTGTAAATTTATATTTATTCTCGGCCTTTGGTAGGGCTGTACGGTGCCGGGCGAGTGTTTAAACCGTACATAGTGGGCACGGTTGAGTTTCTATAGTGTGCAGTGGGCACCCAACTATATTGAGATTCCTGTGTAGGCTTAGAACGTAGCAATACGCTCTAGGCCGAGGGTGGCAATTACAAGTGGTTAAGTAATTGGAAATTCCTTTTAAGGGCCTCATAGCCAAGCGGCTTTGTATGTGACCGTGGTGGGTGTGAGGTTCCGGGTTCGATTCCCGGTCCGAGTGTAAATTTATATTTATTCTCGGCCTTTGGTAGGGCTGTACGGTGCCGGGCGAGTGTTTAAACCGTACATAGTGGGCACAGTTGAGATTCTATAGTGTGCAGTGGGCACCCAACTATATCGATACTCCTGTGTGAGGATGGCAATTACAAGTGGTTAAGTAATTCAACATTCCTTTTTAAGGGCCTCATAGCCAAGCGGCTTTGTATGTGACCGTGGTGGGTGTGAGGTTCCGGGTTCGATTCCCGGTCCGAGTGTAAATTTATATTTATTCTCGGCCTTTGGTAGGGCTGTACGGTGCCGGGCGAGTGTTTAAACCGTACATAGTGGGCACAGTTGAGATTCTATAGTGTGCAGTGGGCACCCAACTATATCGATACTCCTGTGTGAGGATGGCAATTACAAGTGGTTAAGTAATTCAACATTCCTTTTAAGGGCCTCATAGCCAAGCGGCTTTGTATGTGACCGTGGTGGGTGTGAGGTTCCGGGTTCGATTCCCGGTCCGAGTGTAAATTTATATTTATTCTCGGCCTTTGGTAGGGCTGTACGGTGCCGGGCGAGTGCTTAAACCGTACATAGTGGGCACAGTTGAGATTCTATAGTGTGCAGTGGGCACCCAACTATATCGATACTCCTGTGTAGGCTTAGAACGTAGCAATACGCTCTAGGCCGAGGGTGGCAATTACAAGTGGTTAGTAATTGGACATTCCTTTAAAGGGCCTCATAGCCAAGCGGCTTTGTATGTGACCGTGGTGGGTGTGAGGTTCCGGGTTCGATTCCCGGTCCGAGTGTAAATTTATATTTATTCTCGGCCTTTGGTAGGGCTGTACGGTGCCGGGCGAGTGTTTAAACCGTACATAGTGGGCACAGTTGAGATTCTATAGTGTGCAGTGGGCACCCAACTATATCGATACTCCTGTGTAGGCTTAGAACGTAGCAATACGCTCTAGGCCGAGGGTGGCAATTACAAGTGGTTAAGTAATTGGACATTCCTTTTAAAGGGCCTCATAGCCAAGCGGCTTTGTATGTGACCGTGGTGGGTGTGAGGTTCCGGGTTCGATTCCCGGTCCGAGTGTAAATTTATATTTATTCTCGGCCTTTGGTAGGGCTGTACGGTGCCGGGCGAGTGTTTAAACCGTACATAGAGGGCACAGTTGAGATTCTATAGTGTGCAGTGGGCACCCAACTATATCGATACTCCTGTGTAGGCTTAGAACGTAGCAATACGCTCTTGGCCGAGGGTGGCAATTACAAGTGGTTAAGTAATTGGACATTCCTTTTAAGGGCCTCATAGCCAAGCGGCTTTGTATGTGACCGTGGTGGGTGTGAGGTTCCGGGTTCGATTCCCGGTCCGAGTGTAAATTTATATTTATTCTCGGCCTTTGGTAGGGCTGTACGGTGCCGGGCGAGTGTTTAAACCGTACATAGTGGGCACAGTTGAGATTCTATAGTGTGCAGTGGGCACCCAACTATATCGATACTCCTGTGTGAGGATGGCAATTACAAGTGGTTAAGTAATTCAACATTCCTTTAAGTACGCGTCGAGCTGTCGTAGCGACAACTGTGTTTTCGTTCGCTCCGCGTTTGGAAAATTCCAATGGTGGGTTTTTAGTGGCGGAAAATCCTGTGAGTTGGCATAAAAGATTCAGTAGCAATTACTGCTTCTTTGTATGTTTGTGTGCACTTCGTAGTTATATTCTTAATAACTACAAGGCTAAAGTGAGGGGAAATTGACCCGGTGTTTGTGTTTGTGTTACCTTTTATGTGTCGCGACGACACATAAATTGTATGTGTCTTCATTGTGGGATTACGGTGCAACCGTGAGTGTTCAATTATTTATCTTTGGCCCATTAATTTGGCCAAAATAATATAAGTTGCAGCAAGTGAATTGTCGGCCGCCATCTTGTTTGCTAGTTGGGTGCCAAGGTCGGGCAAACTAGTGAAGCGTCGGTCCGCCATCTTGTTGTTTACAAGTTTGGTGGCAAGGTTGGGGTTTTTCCGTGACGTGTTGGACGTCTCTCACACCGAAGTGAGTGGGCGTCCGAAGATTGGACTTCGTCACACCGAAGCGGATTAAGACTTTAAATTTTAGTTTTAATTATTTAGAATTAAGATTTTAGAATTAAGATTTTGGAATTAATATTGTATTTGTGTGGTGTTGCCAGGTCTATATTCATTTATCTATTTATTTATTTATATATTTATTGGGTAGGGGGGTAGAGTTCTGGGCGGAGGTGGAGTCGGGGATAGAGTCGTCGACTCTAATGTTAGTTGGGGGTAGGGTCTAGTAGCACCTTGATATGAGGCGAGCTAAAGGGTTGGTGATTTCGTCGTCCTCGGATAGTGACGACGATGTGGGTATCGTGGATTGCTCCGGTGAGAGGAAGCGGGCGCATACAAAAAGCCCGGTTGGCAACAACAAGGATACTTGCTCCCCACCGGCCAAGGGTAAGCCGAAAAAGGCGGCTTCTCATGTGGTTGGGTTGGAGGAGGCGGAGGGAGAGTTGCGGCGACAGAACGCTCGCTCTCGCCTTGCAGAGAGGTTAGAAGGTGCGGGGAATGTCTCCGATTATGGGGCTCCCGCCAGTGTGGATATCAGGTTAGTGAGGTCATCCGGGGAGGAGGATTTCGACGATGTCATCCTCCTTGGCATTGCTGAGATGAAGGAGCGGACGGCTGTGCGGGTTCGTCGCATTTTCGAAATTGCGACGAAGTCGGGCAACCTCAAGGGTGAGTTTGTCCGCGACCTGAAGGTTGCAGCCAAGGAGGTGGCTGAGATCGTGGAGGATCTCGCGGAGAGATGCCTGGGAGGGGATGAGGGGAGGCGCCTCCTGAGGGACAATGTTCGCCTGAGGGCCCAGGTAAAAGACCTGGGTCTGGAGCTTGCGGCCCTTAGGAGGGAGTTCAATGAGAGCACTGCGCACTTAGTGCAGACAAAGGGACACCCCGTGTCGGTGGAGGGTCCCTCCACTCCGGATGCCCTCCGTCAAATGATGGAGGGGCTTTTGGATGGGGTGAAGGAGAGCCTTATGGGGGAGGTGATGCGGGCTGTTGGGGGCATGCTAGATGCCAAGCTTGCGGGGATTGGGGACAGGCTCCTCCCTGAGCCTGTGCTGCGTCCTCCGCTGGCGGCATCGGCCCGTGGTCCGGGAGCCCCTGAGCGTTTTGTGGAGAGGGGGGGGCCGGTGGCCCCGAATTTCGCAGGGCCCCTGGGCTCAAGCACCCGTGAGGGTTCGTTGGGGGGTCGGGGCACGGTGGCTCCGAATGTGGTGGGGACCCAGGGCCCCGAAGATTTTGATGGGAGCAGAGTCCCGGAGGCCCCAGGTCTTTCGGGGCCCCGGGTCTCTGGGGGTCCTAGTGAGGGAAGCTGGGCGACCGTCAGCAAAAAGAAGGGAAAGGGAAAGAAGGGTGGTTCTCCCGCTGTGCCGGTCCTTCCCCCTGTGAGTGGGGGAAGTGGCCGTGTTGGCCGGTCAGAGGACCATGGAGTGAGTCGCGGCGCAGGGCCCTCGGCTGGGCGAGTGGCAGTTATAGAGAGGTCTGTCAGGGTGCAGCCTTCGCTCACTCCGCCGAAAACTTCCGCAGTGGTCATCACATTGCGGAGGGAGGCGGTGGAGCGGGGGGTGACGTATGCCGATGTGCTACTCAAGGCAAGAAATGGTATAAACCTGGCTGAGATTGGTATTGCAACTATCAGCATCCGGCTAACGGCAACGGGAGCTCGGATGCTGGAGGTGCCGGGGGTTGACAGGGAGGAGAAGGCTGATGCCCTGGCGGACAGGCTTCGTGTGGTGCTGTCGGGGGAGGCCTTGGTGGGGAGGCCCGTCAAATGTGCGGACCTCCTTATTCGGGACCTTGACGACAGCGTCACTGAGAGGGATGTGACGGAGGCGGTGGCTGCCATGGGTGGGTGCCCGGCTGAAGCGATCAAGCCGGGTAAGATTTTGAGGCGTGGGATACGGGGCTTGGGGGAGATGTTCCTCATGTGTCCGGTCGCCGCCGCCCAGAAAGTGTGCCAAGGAAAGCTCCTCATTGGGTGGAGCTCCTGTCGGGTTGAAATCCGAGAGGACCGCCCTTTGAGGTGCTACAAGTGCCAAAAGTTGGGTCACGTGCGAGCCACTTGTGACTCAACGATGGACTTGGCGGAGGTGTGCTATCGATGTGGGGTTGCTGGCCACAAGGCCAATGAATGCAGCTCGAAAGAGTTGCATTGCGCGGTCTGCTCAACGGCTGGGAAGCCAGCAGACCATAAGATGGCGGGAAGGGCCTGCAACCCTCCGAAGGTGACGAAGGGCCTGGGAGCCCAAAGGACTGGGACAACTGTGGGGAACGCTCCCATGGAGGTTGGTGTGGCACAACCATCATAGCTGCACCAGCCTGTTGGGGGGGATCTGGTGACGCTGTGCCGCGATTCAGGGGTGGTGACTGCACACCCTGGCCGAATGTGCCACTTGGTTGAGGCAACACTGTCTCGACCTGGTGTCGGTCGTTTGGACGGACCTCTCGCTGCCGAGTGTTGTTGCAGCAATACTAGGTAGCCATGAGGCATGGCGATCGGTTCTTCCGGTTTGCCGGTTCTTCTGGTTTCGCGGGGCCGCACAGTGGAACGAAACGGGCCGGTAGTGGACTTAGCATTTGAAAAAAAATAGTTTATTTTTTTAAATTTTTTATCATTCAGTTGGATTTTTCTATTGATTATAAGAAACTATTACTACTATCGACTTTTCAGATAACTTAGTATTTTCGGAGTTATTCATTTTCAAAGTTAATTTTGTATGGAAAAAAACAAAAAACAGTGAAAATCTCGTAATTCTCAAATTTTCTCATGTAATTGACTTTACATGAGCATAACACGTATATTTGTCCTATTTTTACGCTTACTCTCGAGTCTCGATTTTCCCCGATTTGGTCGCAATTTCAACATTTGTTCTCGATTCCTCACCACCCTAAGTGGTATCCCCCTTAGGCCTTAAAGCCTAACAAAATACGTAAAAAAAATACAAACTAGCTGTTTTAATTTAATCAGTGTCCAGGATATCAACATTAGCTATTTCAAAATTTTCCTGATCGTCATCATCAAACGTCTCTGCCCGTTCAATGATCAAACTTTGTGCTTCTTTTGACAAGGATTTATGTTTTCTGCCAAATTTGTGTCGTTTCGTTGAAATGAGTGGATCAGAGCTGATCAATAAATTGTTTAAAATATCTTCATTTGTAGCTTTTCTGCTGCATTTTCTAGAATGGTGTTGGCGGTACCTACGAAAGTCTTTATTTCTAGCTTCAGCAGCTTCTTCAGATAGCTGTCCAATTGGTAGTAGACTAAAACTTTCAATTATAGCTGCACCATGCATTAGAACTTTATGAACACTTGAAGGCATATAATACCAACTATATAAGTCTACATACAGTTGCATAGTGGCTTGAGCATAATCATGAAATTTGACTACATCAATGTGGTAGCCCGATGAAATTGCCTCTAAAATGATTGCAAACCGCCTTATTAAGTTCTCGCTAACACCTGTTATCTCAGCAGTAATGCTTGGATTTGCAAAAAATCTTCTAGCGGTATTTCCATCATTGGTGGTGCCATGACCTTGTTTGACAACATCAATCAGAAGGCCCATTCTATTTTTAAAAGCATCCTGTATGTTTTTCTTTTTGCTTTCCAGGATACACTTGGTGTCTCCCTTCACAGCCCATGTCTTTATCGTTAATCTGTAAGCTATATGCAAAATGCATTCCATCATTCGTATCCATATGTGCAATGATGACAATCCGTATCTACAAAGATCTAAATCAGTCTGTTTTGACGCAATTAAGGATAAATTATTCATCTCACTTGGAGTGGCTTTACAAATGTCGCATCTCTGAGATGAAGTGTCACATAATATTGATGTTGCTTTTCCGTCTATCATTGTCATTAATAAAGAGTGTGAAATATTTATTTCCCCGACTTCTGTATCCATTAAATCAGCAATTTCTTGCTCAATGGCATTTTTTTCCTGCAATATGGTTATTTTGTTTTCTTTCACAAATTCGAAAAAGATTGGACGACACCAATATGATGAATTCGGGGAATCATTTTGCCAGATAACTTGTTCGCCGCAAACCAATCTGATTGGTACTAAGCTTCCCATGAATATGCTTGAATCATCAAATTGACTGTCTGAAGTGTCGTCGTCTGTTTGGATTTTTTGCTTGTAATTCGCTTGATTAGAAGCACCATCAAATCCCCATTTACTGATAAGTGTTAGTTGCTTATACTTACGATGATGAGTGGCAGCATTATTCTTCTTGTCGTTACATCCAGTAGAGCTTGTAACTTTATTTTGGCTGAGGTTTCTGTCACTTTGATAGCGTTTTTTGATGGATAACATTCCATTTTCGCATGTTGCACTTGATAATACGATGGAAATATATTGTTGTCTTTTTCGTTAACACTTTTTCTTAATGTATTGTATTGCCACTTGGTCAATTTAAGTGATAAAAATAACCCCAACGCCTCATCCGGAGAAAACGCAGGTTTTGTTTCTTTGACAGATATACACCTTTTAACTTTTTGCACATCTTGTCGATTCTTTAATAAATGTTCTAGTATTTCTGCAATATCCTCATTCCCATCTGCTTTTAATTGCGCAAAATATGCATATGTAATCTCATCCGAAGACAAATGAAAGCTTTCGGCTCGTCTTTTTTTCTGTTTTGGAGCTAGTTCACAAAAAGGTTTTCTAGGACTTTGTTCAGTAGATACACCGATAGAAACTTTTGCTTGGGACTCAAACTGAGTTGATGTACTTGGTTCTGCACGATCATCATTATTGCTTAATAAACCATTCATAAAGTCTGGCCATATGACGTTTGTTTGTAACCATTCGCTATTTTTAGTTCTGAAAATATCGCCTTTACAATGAGCATTTTGCCATCTTCTATTTAAATTAAAACAAAATTTTGCACAAAACGATTTTAAAGACTTTTCGTGTTCATCACTTAAATTGACTAAGAGTTTGGACTTTATCTCACTATATAATATATCATTATTTTTAATACTACCACTGACTTTTAAAATAACGAAGAGATCAAGGTTTGTCATTAAATCTTGAAACATTTTTACAAACGTTATGATAACAAATAATAATATGTATGGGGTAGTCCGTCTATTATGGTGGGTAATAGAACACTAAAGTGTAAAACACTAAAGAACAATTTGTGCAGTATCGATGCACCAATCAGGTAACGACACGTCATTTGTTGTTGCGCTCTTATCACTTGATTCCCAGAAAAAAAAGTATCAAAACAAATGACGTCATAGGGTGGTCCGTGATGAAAAATGTCAAATATTGATTACACAATTGTAGAGATCTTTTTAAAGTATACATACTTGCTTTAGTCAATTTATTATACATAATATGTAAGTTTCTTTTATTATGGATTGCTAAATTAAAAAGTCATAGGCTTCATACAAATTTGAAATTGCTATATCTCCGAAACTATTAGTTAATTAAAAAAAACTCAAAGAATAAAAACGTTTTAAATATATGTCTAGATACCAAAAATATACATTTTATCTCTTAAGACCAAACTTTGAAATCCCAGCCCACTGTGGGCCGGTTTACCGGTTTTCCGGTTTTCCGGTTTACCGGTTTTCTGGTTTCGTGGGGCCGGTTTACCGGTTTTCCGGTTTTCCGGTTTACCGGTTTTTCCGGTTTCATGGGGCCGGTTTACCGGTTTACCGGTTTTCCGGTTTACCGGTTTTCTGGTTTCGTGGGGCCGGTTTTACCGGTTTTTCGGTTTACCGGTTTTTCCGGTTTCGTGGGGCCGGTTTTCCGGTTTTACCGGTTTTTCGGTTTACCGGTTTTCTGGTTTCATGGGGCCGGTTTACCGGTTTTCCGGTTTTTCGGTTTTCCGGTTTACCGGTATTTCCGGTTTCATGGGGCCGGTTTACCGGTTTTCCGGTTTACCGGTTTTCTGGTTTCGTGGGGCCGGGTTTCCGGTTTACCGGTTTTTCGGTTTCGTGGGGCCGGTTTGCCGGTTTTCCGGCTGTCGATCGCCAGCGGGAGGTGCGTTGAATCGACCGGAGGGGTTGTGCTTGGCGACGGCAAGGTGAAGGGTGGGTAGGCGCAGGGTGGGCCCAATATACGCATAGTTGCGTGGGTCCAACTGCGTCCCACTGCGTCGTCGCCAGGCCCTTATGCGGACATACCCGCCTGAGCTTTCTGGGTTGAATGCCTAGTGCGACCCCCGGGGAGCTCAATGCGGTGCCGGACGGCATTCATTCAGAATGGGTGTAGTCTGGTACCGCAGGCGGTATGGAGGGTTTAGGAGGAATTTTTAGTGGGTCCGGCTTCTCCCCTCTGATTAGCAGAGGGACTTTGAGAACGCCATCCCCACAGTCCCCGCGGTAGCGACTGCATACGCCCGCGGGCCTGCATTTGTGCATTTTAACCTCCTTCATAAAAAAAAAAAAAAAAAAAAAAGGTTAGGTTAGGTTAGGTTAGGTTAGGTTAGGTTTTTTTTTTTTTTTTTTTTTTTTTTTTTTTGCCCCTGCCTACTTGGCCTACCTCCCCGGCAGCGACTGCTCCGGGGCCGTGGAGCTGCGAACCCACCCCTCGACATTTGCCTATCAAGGACCTTTTTAGCTTTATTTATTCATCAAAAAATTACATTCATTTACATTTGTTATTCTTACATATTATTCATTTTACATTCTGTTTCTTACATGGTTGTCTTATACATTATGTTTACTTAACATTTATTTTACTTAGTTTACTTTATTTTAATTCTTAAATTTCTAATTCACTTATTCATAGATTTACAATCGTTCTATGGTTACATATTAATTACTCTAACATGTTTTTCATTTTCCAATTCACTTGTTGATAGATTTACATTCATTTTAAGGTTTACATATTAGTTATTTTAACATGTTTTCCATTTTTCATTTTGTTTCTTACATATTAGTTTTATATATTATTTTATTTAACATATAATTACTGGTCTACATTATTTTAATTCTTAAGTTTCTAACTGCTTTTTTCATAGATTTATATTCGTTCTATGGGTTACATATTAATTATTCTAACATGTTATTCATTTTACATTTTGTTTCTTGCGTATTACTCTTATACATAATTTTACTCAACATTTACTTCTTAGTCTACTTTATTTTAATTCTTAAGATTCTAGTTCGCTTATTCATATTACATTCATTCTATGGTGTACATAATAGTTATTTTAACATGTTTTTTATTTTACATTTTGTCTCTTACATGTTAGTTTTGAACATTATTTTTCTTAACATTTATACTTGTTAGTTTACTTTATTTTATTTATTAGTTTTTAATTCTCTTATATTGCGTTTTTATTTACTTCACATGAAGATATTCGTTAGTGATTTTATACATTACTTACTTAGAGCTTTGCGTTTATTGGTTTACTTTATTTTAATTATTACTTTTTCTAACACTTATATTCATGTTTTTATTTTTAATTTATGTATATGTTAATAGTTTGTGCACATTATAATTTTACGTTTATTTCAGAGTTTACTTTTGATAATACTTCTGTTTAATTACAGTTTTATATTTTGGTTATTTTGTATTAATTACATATTTTGGGTACAGAGTTTTTAGATTTTTGTTGTATCCTTACTATTATTTTGTTTGTCAATAGTTTGAGCGCCATTAAATCGTCTCGTCCGATCCAGAATCCGCTCACAAAAATTTTCCAAGGCCAATCTGTGCCCCGCAAGGATATCGGGCAGCACATTACGCGCTATCCGAATTCCCGCGGTCTGCTCCAGATTGTGTCTTTGTATGGTGAATATGGGGCACTCTGTTAGGAGATGCTCCACCGTTTGTAACGCGTTTTCGTCGCATTCACATGCGGGACTTGGTTTTATTTTAAAACGGTGGAGGTATTCCGCGAAGGCTCCATGCCCTGTTAATATTTGAGTCATTATAGGATTAAATCCTTTGGATCTTACAATTCTGTACGCGGTCTCCGGGTCGGGCAAGAACATCCTAGTTGTCGCCCCGGTTGTTTCATTGGACTGTTTCGTGACCCATTTTTGCACCGTGTTTTCGCGTATTAACTTTTTAACGTATGATATCGGGCAGCGGTCGTAGACCGGTTTCTGCTTTGCGCCTGTGGCTTCTTTGGCCAACTGGTCCGCTCTTTCGTTCCCCCTCCTCCCCGCGTGTGCTTTAACCCAGAAAAGTTTGATGTTCTTTTCTGAGTGTTGGATAAGAAGTTCGCGAATCTCGGTGACAAGGGGATCGAAAGAGCGTCCCCCCACAACCGCATCCAACGCAGACCTTGAGTCACTGTAAATGAGGACCTCAGTTTCCTTCCGCTGCACCGCTAGTTGCGCCGCTCTTTTTAACGCCATCAGCTCTGCTTGGTACACAGTGCAAAAATGTGCCAGATGCAGCTTTTGGCTCTTTATTTCAATGTCTCCTTTCCAAAGGGAGATCGCAGCACCCACCCCTTCTTCCGTCTTGCTACCATCCGTATATATTTGTAGACTACTACCGTTTATTGTAAGTTCTTCATTGGACAGGATAACATATTCCAATGCTGCCGTTGCCGGATGGGAAGTTTAGCAGAAAGGTGTTTTTATTTCCACCTCGGCTCCTTTCAGGTGCTCGCAGGCCGTGTACCCCTTTTTAATTTAATATAAGGTTTTGTTTTCGTGTGCTCTTAGGTCTAGGGGGAGCAAACCTGACAGCACTCTGAGGGAGCTGAGTGGAGTTGTTCTGTATGCCCTACATATTTTGATGGCAAAGCTTCTCTGTACCGTATCTAGTTTTTTAATAATGTATGCCTTATTCGCCGCGTCTGCCCATGCATTAGCCGCGTAGAGGACAATGGGCTCGACTACAGCCGTATATATTATTTTAATAATTTCCGGACTGAGTCCCCAGCTCACCCTAGCTGCCTTGGATACCTGTTTGTAGAGGCCGATGGCTTTATTGCAAGCTGCGTTAATATGATCGCTAAAGGTGATCTTATGGTCAATAGACCATTATTGTCAAGCCCAATATCTTCACGCTGTTCGACATATGTATTGGTGTGCCGCCCATGTTGAGTCGTGGTGTGTCATATTTAAGTTTATTTGTCATGAGCATCGCCTTGGTTTTTGCGGGGGCGAATCTTAATTTGTTTTTGTGTCCCCACTCGCAAATCTGCGTGAGTGCGTCGTTTGCTAATTTTTCAGTTTCTAGCGCCGTATTGGACTCGAACAGGAGGACCACGTCATCCGCGAAGGCCTGCGCATACACTCCGGCTCTCTCTAATGTTTGTAGCAGTGGGTCCAACAGCAGATTCCACAGGGTGGGTCCGCTGATGGATCCTTGTACGCAGCCTTTGTTTGTTGGTCTGGCCGCTACGGCTCCTCCGTAGACGACGCGGACCTCCCTGTCGCCGAGATAGTTGCGTACTAGTAGTGCCAGGTTTGGTGGACAACGCTCTTCAGTAAGTCTCACACAAATGGCCGGCCACCAGGCGTTATCAAAGGCACCCTCTATGTCCAGTGATATTAGTGTTATTAATTTTTTATTACTTAGGCCTAACTTGATTTTTCTCATAAGGGTATAGAGGGCGTCCTCGGTACCACGCTGTGGCATGAATCCATATTGCTTGAGGGAGAGACGGGGGATCAGGTGCCAGTTGAGTCTTTTTACCATCATTTTTTCTATTATTTTGCCCAGTACTGGTAAAAGTCCGATTGGTTGGTATGATTTAGGTTGATTATAGTCATCTTTTCCTGGTTTTTTGAGGACAATTACTGTGGCCTTTTTCCAGATACTGGGGAAGTATCCCAGGTCGAGGCATCTATTCGCCAGTGCCAGGAAAACGTCTAGGTCCGCAAAAATTGCTTCGCCGCAGATGTCTGACGTTAATCCATCACCTCCAGGGGCCTTTTTGGGGTTAAAACTCCTGGCACATTCCGCTAGTTCTTTGGGCGTAAAAGGCGGGTCATAGTTGTTATCATGACTCGATTCTTCTATTGTTGCGGCTTTTATCCGCATTTCTGTGTGCCAGAGAGTCTCTCGTGCGCTCGTATCTTCCGGGAAAAAGGTTTCCGCCAGGTACTGCGCCGAGTCCTGGTAGGAGAGTGTCACACCGTCCTTAACAAGTTGTTGATCAATTTGTTTTACGTTCGTTTTCCTGATTACCCTGTAGATGCCATCCCACAGGCTTTCTCCATCTTGCTTTTCGCAGAAGCTCTTCCAACTTTCCAGTTTATTCTTATTTACTGCTTCCAGGTATTCCTGCTTCGCCTTGCTGTATCGCTCTATAACAGTAGGTCGGCGGATAGCAGAGCAGTATCTGATTTTCCTCCTCATTTTTAGGACGCTTTTCTTCATTTGAACTAGCTCTTCTGTCCACCAGGGGGGGGTTGTGTGTTTCCTCTGTACTTTAATTTTTGGAATGTGTGTGTCGCAAGTGTCTGTGATTAACTGTGTGTATTGTACTATAGTGTTTTCTAGAAGTGTAGTGGAGTTTAGGGTGTTGATGTTATGTGATGTGAGTTGGTGTTCAGAAAGCAACTGTTTGAATTTCGCACGAAAGTGGGTCCAATTTGCTTTCCGAACATTGTATACTCTAGTAGATCTCGCGTGTCCATCATCCATTTTGATCCGTGAGGTGATCTCAAACTGGATGGCATTATGATCTGAACTGGTCACACTCTGGTCCACCCTCCAGTTTACAATGAGACCGAGGAGGTCAGGTGTGGCTACTGTGACGTCGACGCAGCTAGTGTATAATGTATTTCCTCTATTAGTGTTAAATGTTGGTGTCCCGCCCTGGTTTAATATTTCTAGTCCGGCGCTGTGGAAAGTCGTTTCTGCTTCTTCCCCCCTCTCATTCGTTATTCTGTCCCCCCACCAGACGTTCCTCGCGTTTATGTCACCTCCTACTATCGTTCTTCGACCTAATTTTTCGATGGCTTGTTTTAATGTCTGGAGGTGCGGACTTAGGGGGTTTGGATACGGTTCGAAGTATATCGAGACTAGATTAAGCTTTCCTTTTTCTGTGTCTATAGATATGGCAATCATATTCGGGCTGGATATCTCGGGGTGTTGTGTGATATGTATGTTGTTGTCTAGTATGACAATCGCCGCTTTGATATGATTGCCAGATCCAGTATGTTGATATACTCTAGTGCCCGTGTAGTTCTTCATACTTCGAACCGCTCCGATGTAAGGTTCTTGTACAAGCAAGATGGAGATGCCCTGTTTCTTGGCCTCGAAGATTAGCTCTTCCGTGACAACTGCTGATCTTTGTACATTCGCTTGCATTACTTTGATTTTGCTTGGGAGAACTTTAGCAGTATTGTACTGACCTTCTAGCCAGCACATCCCACTTCCTACGAACTGGGCATTCAGGGCTAAACGCACTGTGGTCTAGTAGATTAAAGTGCACTAGAATTAGTTTTATCAAGTGGTGCATAAACAGGTTATTAATAAGCGAGAAAGATACTTTTATAGGTATTATTACGATTTTTATCAAATATGTTGTTTAAAAAGGTTGTTATATAAAAGATATTATTTAATTTAAATTAAGCACTATGTATTTTAATGTGTTTTATAATAAGCTCTATTTGATGGTTTGTAAACAGATTATAGAAAAGAGTGAAAAACGAAGAAAATTTTTTTAAAGATATTAATTTAATTATTTTTGTTATGAAAATTATTTAAATTATGAAATTGACTTGTATTAATATATTAAATGAAAGCCCTTTGAACGGCGGTTCTAATGATGTATGGCATAAGATTCTGGCACGGCCGGTTAAAAGTTGATAAAAATTTAATAAAATTTATTTTTGTTAAGAAAATTATTTAAATTATGAAATTTACTTGTATTAATATATTAAATGAAAGCCCTTTGAGCGGCGGTTCTAATGGTGTATCACACAAGATTGTGGCACTGCTGGTTAAAAAGTTGGCCACCACGTGGTGGCCACGTGTTTTATCTTTAAAAGTGTATACAAAATATGAAACCTGTTTTGTAAAATCCAATATTTTGCACACACTTGCACAATAAAATTCCACTTCCAATGGTATAAGAAAATCACTGTGTCACCGATCTAGATTTGGAGTCGCACTCAAAAAACTGAAAAACTATAACCTAAAACAAGGTTATGTTAGTATTTTGTATGGAAATTTTTCCAATTTTCCACTTATCACTTCGAGAGTGGTATCATTAGAATCACGTTTTTAAGCTGATTACGAATATATATTACACTTTTTAAAACACTTGAAAAAAACTATTTTTGTGATTTTTAAAGCGCGGAGCGATACGTTTTGATTACTCTTCGGCGGGGGGAGCGCGACTGGTTAGGTTAGGTTAGGTTAGGTTAGGTTAGGTTAGGTTAGGTTAGGTTAGGTTAGGTTAGGTAAGGTTAGGTTAGGTTAGGTTAGGTTAGGTTAGGTTAGGTTAGGTTAGGTTAGGTTAGGTTAGGTTAGGACACGGCGGAGCACACCCTGGCTGAATGTGCCACTTGGTCGAGGCAACGCCACGACCTAGTGTCGGTCATCGGGACGGACCTCTCGCTACCGAGCGTTGTTGCAGCAATGCTTGGTAGCCAAGAGGCATGGCGAGCGGTAGCTTTCTTCTGTGAGCGCGTTTTGCTGCAGAAGGAGGCTGCTGAGCGTCAGCGGGAGGTGTGTGGCGATGGCCGGAGGGGTTGTGCTCGGCGAAGGCGTGGCGTGGGCGCGGGGGCTGGACGCGAAGAGCGTACGCCCAACAGCGTTCAGCTGCGCCGTCGTTGAGCCCTTATGCGGACATATTCGCCTGAATTCCCTGGGTTGAATGCCTTGTGCGACCCCCGGGGAATTCAATGCGGTGCCAGATGTCATTCATTCAGAATGGATGTGTCTGGCACTGCAGGTGATATGGAGGGCCTAGGAGGAATTTTTAGTGGGTCGGGTTTCTCCCCTCTGGTTAGCAGAGGGATAAGAGATAACCATCCCCACAGTCCCCGCGGTAGCGACTGCATACGCCCGCGGGCCTGCAATTGTGCATTTTAACCTCCTTCATAAAAAAAAAAAAAAAAAAGGTTAGGTTAGGTTAGGTTAGGTTAGGTTAGGTTAGGTTAGGTTAGGTTAGGTTAGGTTAGGTTAGG